>NC_084853.1:0-300000 GCF_951802175.1 Populus nigra
TTTTCATCTCTTGGTAGGCCACGGGTCAGAGTTTAGGTAAGTGGGGGTTTTTATCGGGTTTGTTTCAAGTTTTGGGAAAGAGAGGGAGAGGAGAAAAGCTGGGGAACAAATGCTTTTTCTTCCCTTGCCTCGTTCATCCAAGGGAAGAAGAAGACCCACAGTTTCGTTCAAAATGACACTTCTTGGCTTTTTTTTTAACAGTGGATGAAACAACGTCGTCTTGGAAAAACGCGCAGTTTCATTTAAAAAAGAAAAGGCGCCAAAACATTAAATTTTCAAATCAATCTCTCTATTTGTGTGCTTTTTTTGTGTGGTCCTTGGTTATGGATTTCTTCAATCAAGTCCGTAATTGGCCATCAAACTTCAATATTTATACAATTAAGCCCCTGATTTGACCAAATCAACTCTTAAAAATTATAATTTGACCCCAAAACTTTAATTTCTTTCAATTAAAGCCTAAATTAACTTAAAATCAATTTTTCTTGCAATTAAACCCTTTATAAATTCAATTAAACCTTCAATAAAATTCAATTGAGTGGCGCCAAAACATTAATTTTTCAAATCAATCCCTCCATTTGCGTGCTTTTTTTTGTTTGGTCCTTGGTTTTGGATTTCTTCAATCAAGTCCCTAATTGACCATCAAACTTTAATATTTATGCAATTAAGCCCTTGATTTGACCAAATCAACTCTAAAAAATTATAATTTGACTCCAAAACTTTAATATCTTTTAATTAAAGCCTAAATTGACTTAAAATCAATTTTTCTTGCAATCAAACCCTTTATAAATTCAATTAAACCTTCAATACAATTCAATTAAACCTTCAATAAAATTCAATTGAGTCCATAAACATCTAATTTTGGACTTTTCTCCTTAAATTGAATTTTCTTTTTCAACAGAGCTCTCATTAGTGAAATGTATATTGTCAAATTTCAATTTTTGTATTTTTGAACCTCCTCAACCAATTTTTAGCCATTTTCTGGGCGCTTTGACATCCTCTTTTCACTACTTATTATTATTTTTGTTTTTGTTCCAAAATTTTTTTATCTTCTCCTTTTTTATACGGGGACTCAAAAATGGGTTACAACAAGCTCTTGAGGTGAATTAGCATGTGCATGACCTAGAGTTAGTCGCTGTGGTATTCACCTTAAGGATATGGAGACACTATTTGTATGAGTCTCGAACACAAATCTTTATTGATCACAAAAGTTTGAAGTATTTGATGTCATAAAAGGTGTTAAATATGCAACAAAGAAGGTGGATAAAACTTATTAGGGACTATGATTGCACCATAGAATACCACCCTGGAAAGGTAAATGTAGTGGCGGGTCCTCTTAGTCGCAAGAATAAAACCATCTTAAGTAAGCCAATATTGTGGAAGGAACGACAGTTGGCGGAGTTGAAAGAGATGGCTGCAAAATTAGGTATTAGTTCAGGAAGTGGATTATTAGCTCAACTAATAGTGCGACCAACATATTGGGAACAAATACTACGAGCCCAATTCAGTGACATTGAGTGGTCTAAGATTAGGAAGAAAATGGAGGCTAGGATGGAAACTCCGTTTCGAGTAGTGGATGATGGATCATTGATGATGGGACAACGTTTGTACGAGATGGTTAAACAAATGATCCTATGAGAAGCACACGAGTCCAAATTCTCTATATAACCTGGCAGCTCTAAGATGTATCAGGACCTGAAACATCTCTATTGGTGACCTAATATGAAAAGAGAAATAGCCGAGTATGTGTCAAAGTACGGAGTATGTCAACAAGTCAAAATTAAACACCAAAGATCAGCAAGACCATTTCAAATCCCAGAATAGAAGTGGGAGATGATCACCATAGATTTTATATCAGGATTTCCCAAATGGAGGAAAAGGAATGATGCAATATGGGTCATAGTAGACCGCTTGACGAAATCCGTACTATTCCTGGTCATAAAAATGACCAATTCGTTAGACAAGCTTGCCAAGATTTACATAAACAAGGTGGTGCGATTCCACGAGATTTCAGTATCCATTGTCTCGGATTGAGATTCTAGGTTCACCTTCTTACTTTGGCCAAGCATACAACACGCCTTAGGGGCAAGATTGGATATGAGCACTGCGTTTCACCCCTAGACCAATGGCTAGTTAGAAAGAGTCATTCAAGTCTTGGAAGACCTATTAAGGGCGTGTGTCCTAAATTTTGGAGGAAACTGAGAAGAGCACATAACATTGGTGGAGTTCACTGACAATAATAATCACCAAAACATAATAGGGATGACCCCGTACGAAGCCTTGTATGGTAGGAGGTGCAGGACTCCTTCATACTGGGAAGAAATCAGGGACAAGAAGTTCTATAGCGCAGAATTGGTTCAGGTCACTATGAAAAAAATGAAAACCATCAAAGATAGAATATAAGCTGTGCAGGACAAATAAAAGAAATATATGGATGTGAGGAGGAGACCCTTTTAGTTTAGTGTGGGGGACTAAGTACTCCTGAAGGTAGCCCCGTGGAAGAACATGTTACGGTTCAGATTGAAAGGGAAGCTAGCTCCCCGCTTCATCAGACCTTTCAAAATCTTGTAGCGAATTGGGCTAGTAGCCTACAAAGTAGACTTGCCCTCACAGTTAGCCAAGGTCCATGATGTGTTTCATCTCTCTTTGTTATGAAAGGCCGACATGGATCCCACTCGAGTTCTACCCTAAGTTTCGTTAGAAGTTAAGGAAGACTTAACGCTTGAACTAAGGTCTATAAAAATTCTAGATCGGGGAGTGAAAGAGCTATGAAATAAGAGTATTCCCATCATCAAAATTTTATAGCGAAGCGCTCAAATAGAAGAAGAAACCTAAGAGAAGGAGTCTGAAATGAAGAACAACTAGCCCGAATTATTCGAACAACCAGGTATGGAATGCGAAACCTCTTTAAATTTCAAGGATGAAATTTATATTAAAGGGAGAATTATCCCTCTCTCTCCCAAAGAGAAAACTAGAACTAACCAACTGCATGCCCATCTTCCTTGAGTGTTGAGTGAGAAAAGAGTAGAGGGAAAGATAAGTGACTGAAACATGAAGGAAGAAAGAGCTTAGACCTCCTTTCAGAATCGGCAGTAGTCATTGTTGCAGCACAACCACTCCTTCTCAAGGCAAGGAGAAAAACTAAACCCAACCAACCTGTATGCCATTTTTCTTGAGAGTTGAGTGAGAAGTGAGTTAGGTGAATGAGCGAAAACTAAAAACATGGAAGAAAGAGGAGCTTGAATGACCGATTGAATAACAAGAGAGGGAAGAAAGAAACCGAATAAAAGGAGAAGAACAAACCACTGAACCTTACCTTAGGACTACCTAAAATCATAAAGTAAGGGAAGAACATCACCTCTTTAATTACTTGAAACTTCTGGAAGGAAAAAGGAAGAAAACCCTAAGAGAATAGTTAGGGTTCTTACACTATAACTTAAGAGGGGAAGATTAAGTTGAATGAGGGGGTGAATGGAGGGCACAACCATATTAAGGTTTGGACACAATATGAATTAAAGGAATAAAATGCAAAGATGATGACCTTGTTAGATTTGTTTGATCATGTGAAACCAAAACATAAATTATACACATGTTAATGACATGAATTCTACATATGTGGTTGAAGAACTTGTATGATAATGTGTTGGTTTGATGTCAAGTGCAAAATTGTGTTTTTGTGACCCTTAGATACATGCTGGAGCTGAAATGAGAATTTCATTATCATTAATACTTTGGTTTTGTATATGATGAATGAACATGTATGATTATGAATCATGATAATGAATGTGTAATTGTGGATTCTTATTGTGATTATGCTAGTGAGGAACATGATGATTTGTGTGTGTAATTAAAGGAAATGGGCAACAATGCCAACCATAAGAATTCAGGAAAATAATGGAGGAACCTTGCATGATCCTTAGAGGGTCAAGACATAGGATGGAAATGATATCCTGTGCATTGATTATTAGTTTGTGTTGATGAATTTAGCATGATGGAATTGAAAACATAGAAAGCATGATTGTGTGTGCTGACGAATTCATGCACCAGTTATGGAAGCAGTTTCGTTGATAATTTCTAAGTCAGCAGTAGGATGTGCGCGCTAATAAATTCAGCGTCAACCATAGAACCAAGGTTGTTAAAATCATGAGTTGGCTTGTAAAATCGTATGATTTACGAGCCAATATATGTTATCGTGTTAAATTGGCTTGGAAACTCGAAATGCCATAAAATCATAGTAAAATCGTATGAGAACACTGAAATCGGTTGAAATCATGTAAAATCACGATTTTGCACCCTGTTTTATATTTTTAAAAGGAATATATATACTGTTTACTGCACTGCAGTAACTGTACCAAAAAGTAAAAAACCTAGCTTCCTAGCGCCAGCCGCCTCTCTTTCTTAAAGTCCTTCTAGTTCTAGTGTTCCAAAATCCAAACTTCCAATTTCCAAATTCAAAACAAACCATCTTTGCAACATTTAAGTAACTTACCATCCAGATCCAGTGTTCCATCTCTCCAATTTCCATCTCTCCGTAACTTACCATTTTCCAATTTCTAGATTCCACTTTTGTACAATCTACCTGCTGGTAAGTGATCTGCAACCTTAAGGTTTTTTTTTTTTTTGTATATGGAACTTTTGAATTAGTTTTCTTAGTTAAGAAACTAATTAAGAGGGGAGTTGAGGAGTTATGCGATTCATGCCCATTATACCAATTTTGTTACTTTTCCTCAGTTTCTAGTGAGAAGTTTTTCTTCCCTTTATAAGTATATTTCTAAATCATGCAATTCATGCCCATAATATCAAAAAGTGTCAGACCATTGTGATTCTTTTACGTAACACTTGTTATTTGTTTTCGTTCCTGGGATCCATTGATATTTTATATTTTGAGGTTTTAAAGGTACGTAATTAATTTTTCTTTTGCCATTTGTTGCTTGATATATGATTGATTCCCATCAATGTTTATGCATGCAACAACAAAGATGAAAAGCTTGTTGCAGAACTTTGCTCTCAACTTGGTGATGAGAAAAAAGGGCGGAGGTAGTTTTATTCAAATTGATTCCTTTTGTTTTGGCTGAGATGTTCTCATTGCTTGTGTTTTTCACGTTTGCACCATTTTCTTTTTAAGAAGTATCTACACAAACTTACTACGTATTGCTCTTAATACCTTGTGTGATGAATTTTTTTTTGAAATGTATATCAATGTACCAAGTTTTAAAACCTCAATCATGAAATTACTTGCCCCTTGCTCTTCAATTTTAAAATTTATATCACATGTGCAATCATTTTGTAGTCTTAAGAATTGATGGGTGATGTGGTTGCAAGATTATGGTATTGATTTTGATGATATTGGTACCTGTGGAGGTATTCCCATGCCGATGTGGCAGTAAGTTTTGTAGGAACATGAAACGTTCAAATAGTAAGTTTATTCTAAATCTTTATGAGGCATGGGGTTAAGCAACTTGAAAATTTTGCTCATTTACTTTTCAATGACATAAAGATTCAATCTGTGTATGATGCCCTATTGATGCCTACAAAACTTCCTTGGATGCTGTAGAGTTTGCTAGGTTTAAGATCCAAAACCTATGGTTTGCATTGAAGATTTTCTAGGGATATATTTGAATGATATTCAACAGGATGGGATAACTTTTATATTAGAATTTTATTTTTCCAATTCAAAAGATTCTTTTATCCTCCATTTCTATTTCTATATTTTGCTTAATCAAATTTTATTATGTTTTCTAACCTGAACTTATTTTTAAAGTGGCTGCTGTTTCTTTAGCTTTTCATATATCTTGTAGTTAATTAATGAACACGTGGATTAAAGTTATCAAAAGGAAATCATTGTCGTGATGAACTCTGATGTTGTAGCTCTTTATTTGTATTTGATAGCCTTTGGTGCTCCTCTACATTATATTTCAGAGTTGCTCCTTGCTTATTGCTTTTTATTATCTTGATGATATATGTGCTTAACATACCAAGCAAGACACCAGATTCTAACTTTTAAAATCAAAATGCCCTTGTCATACTCATATCTACTAGTGTAAGATTTTTTAATGTTGCCATGCTGCTGTGATCTCTACCTCATGTCCCCAGAAAAGTAGTATGGATGCATGCTTCTGTTGCTATATTCCTATCTATTATATAATCTTATCATCTTATTGCTTTAGCTTTGCGAGTTCTTTATCCATGCTTCTGGATTATAGGAATTGTTATGTATAACACATGTATTATGGTACTTCTTTTTTAACAAAAATTGATGACAATAATATTGATGAATGTCTTAGGAATAATGAGGAAGATGAAGGCAATGTAGCTAATTTTAGTCTACATAACACACCAGCAAATTGTTTGTTTTAAGTTTGTTAATTGTTAGTTAATGAAAAGTTACTTAAATTATGTATGAATTTTTATTTGGACCATGTATTTTAAGATGTTTGAACTATGTATGAATTTTTATTTGAATCATGTATTTTAAGGTGCTTGAACTATGTATGAAAAAACATTTCCTTATGATTTTATGATTTTATGATTTTACGATCCGAGTTTATTTTTTATTTTTTGTGTCGTGTCAAAAATATGTTTTTAACAACCTTGAATAGAATAAAATCACAGTGATGATTTCTGAGTCAGCAGCGACTCAGTTTTCGTCAATGATTTCTAAGTCAGCAATAGGATGTGTGCGCTGACGAATTCAGCGTCAATCATAGAATTGAATCACACTGATGATTTTTGAGTCAGCAACAACTCGGTTTTCATCAATGATTTTGGTATCAACAGTAGGATATGTGCGTTGATGAATTCAACGTCAACTGCAGAACTTGATCACGTTGACAATTCCTGGGTCGACAATGACATCAACAGTAGGATATGTGCGCTGATGAATTTAGCGTCAACCGCAGAACTGGATCACGCTGATGATCACTGGGTCCGCAATGACTCAGTTTTCATCAACGATTTTCAAGTCCAACAGTAGATTAAGTGCGCTGACGATTTCATGCGTCAGCCGTATGATTGAATTGCGCCCCTAAGTTCTGTGTCACTAGCGAATCAGTTTTCGCTGCCGAATTCTATGTTAGCAGCAAACCAACTTTCACTAATGATTTTTCTGCGACAGACTTTCATACCAAAATTGACTTAAATGTTTGTAACGATTTCATTGTATGATTGTGTAAGACGTGGAACACTAGAATGTGGACATGTGTATTCTTGAAAAAATATATGATGACGAGTTATGTGATTAACGAATGCAAAAGTGTTGATTTGTGACCATTGATGTGTTAGGTGGTGCGACTGGGATCAGACCTTCAACCGGATAAGGACACATCACGAGAGGAACAAGTAGGTGACTTCCACCTTCTCCTTGCATAATTTTAACTTCATAATTAGTCTCAATATGAAAGATTACTAGTGTATTATGGTAAATGTTAAACTGCCTACGATATACTTGATTGAATTGATGATTAGCTTCAGCAAATGGCATCCTAAGTGGATAGTCAGATTGTGTTTGATGATTAGCTTCAACTAATAGCGTTCTAAGTGGATGGTTGGGTTGAATTGATGATTAGCTTCGGCTAATGGCGTCCTAGGTGGATGGCTGGGTTGAATTGATGATTAGCTTTGGCTAACGACGTCTTAAGTGGATGACCGAGTTGTGTTTGATGATAAGCTTCGACTAATGACATCTAACGTGGATGGCCGGGTTGAATTGATGATTAGCTTCAGCTAATGACGTTCTAAGTGGATGATCGAGTTGTGTTTAATGATTAGCCTCAGCTAATGATATCCTAAATGGATGGTCGAATTGTGTTTGATGACTAACTTCGGCTAATGGCATCTTAAGTGGATGGGCGGGTTGAATTGATGAATGGCTTCGGCTAACTGCATCCGAAGTGGATGGTTGGATTTGAAAGTTATAGTTAGTTTCCAAAAATAATACGTTCTTGATTACGGTGTTGTGTATGTACAAAAACATATGAAAGAACTATGATTATACAGTATAAATGGAAAGTAACGACAATGTTTTCTGTTAATTAATTATTTTCTTATTATTAATTGTTTGTAATTCTTGTAAATGTTTGTATTATAGCAGGCACGTAACACCAACGAGGTGCGTAGGAAACCCACTCTACGAACCTACATCTTTTGCAAAAAAACCTTGTATTTGCATGTTATGATATTATGTATTTTGCATGAACAAATGTATTTAATGTGTATCTGCCGTCGTTTGATACTTTTATTTAAACTCATAATGTTAGTAGTATTAAAATAGGAACACGAACTTATGAATATGTATATATAATAATTGTAGATTTGTAAGCATGTAAATATGATGTTGCGAGAATGCGTACAAATACTTTTGCATGAGATGTTGATTTACATTATCTAATGTGATTTATGTCTTGCTAGTGAATGGAATGCATTTATAGTTTGTGAAATGATATTGTAAAAAGTATCAAAAACCTAACAACTTATGAAAAAAAAAAATCACCCTGATTTTGGCTTTGTAAAAGCCAGGTCATTACACCTAAGCATATTAGATTTTGAAACATCATCACATTTGCGAAAACTCCATTTATATATTACATGAAATGTAATTTAATTAAACACATTACATAATAACAAAAAAGAAGAATAAAATAAGATAAAGCTCCATTCTTTAATTGAGAGAATTTATTAAACCATTTATTAAAATTAAAAAATAAATAAGTTTATTGTAATACATTAAGGCCCAGTAAAGAAATTTACTCTTTTTTCTTTCAAATAAGTTTCATTGCTAGTTTTTCAGTAGTTTTTTTTTTTTTTGCAGAAGCTACGCTGTAAATTGAATTTTTTTTATCAACCTATAAAAAACATAAAACTATTAAAAAGTTAAAAATTTGATTTGTGCTAATCAAAACACTTTTTAAATACTTAAATGGTAACACATTGCTGGCATATATTTTTTAAAAAGGTAATGAGACATTGATACAATAGATTGACTTGAATCAACAATGGTTACCCACGAAACTTGAAATGTGGATATGAGATAATGATAAAACCATATAACCAACGGTGAAACAAAATAAGAAGCCCAACTACAGCGAACCAAATATTGAAAGCAAAAAGTGAATTTTTTTATTAAAAAAATTACTTAAGTAAACCTATATCAATGGTTGGTGCAATGCCTTGGGGTGGGATAAATTTTTCAAACTAAAAAGAAAAAAAAGTTAACCCGACTCTAGGATTTTCAAATAAGTAGAAGAAATTCGAGATCTAGATCATTGAGTCGATTAAGTTTAATAAGTTTGGTTATATATATATATATATATATATATATATATAAACAATCCCAATTTAATAACATGAAAAACCAAGCAAACCCGAGAAAAATCCTATAAAACAGGGTTAATCTTTAAAAATTATAACCTATAAAATCCTAGATTTGGGCTAAATTGAAAAACTGAAGGATGATAAAATTAAAAAAATTTTCCAATTTGAAGTGATATTTTGAAATAAAACAGGGACTAAATTTGAATGGAGAAGAAGTTTAAGGGCTACTGTGATTTTTTTCATATGAAATAAGGGGGGAAAATCGAACCGGTACCAAACCAAACATAATCACTATACATTAGCTGCCCAAAAAAAGGAAGAGAATGCCGAGACACATCAAATAACACAACAAAACAAATATTTTTACCACCAAAGTTAGCCACACGCGCTATTCAAAGGCAAAAGAATGGTTGAAACGTGCTACTTTTTTTTTTTTTTGTATCAAAAGACAAAATCACCATTAGGATCAAATAGTTGTTGCTAAGAAACAATTTGGAAATAATGAATTGGCCCCTGAAAATATGCATTGAGAATTTTCATTTTAAGGGTGGTGGAGTCATTGCTCTAATCTTAAAAAAAGTAAAAAATCAAGAATGCCCCTAGCTATAGTTAAGTGGAATTTCATTTTTAAAAGTATTAAAGTAAATCAATTGTATAAAAGGTTCATGAAAGAAGAGATGCCCCTCAACAATTGTTTAATGATAAATGAACGATGTAAAAATATAAATCTACCCTTGTTAGCCAATTCAAATGGTTTTTTCAGGGGTAAATATATAATTTTAATGTTATAATCCAAGATGAATCACGCTTATTATATAGTCTTTCCCACGTGAAATAGATTATGTTAATGATATAAAAATGTATTTGTAAATTCCATGCGATTAAATTAATTTTTGTAGAATGAACTACTTTTTAATAGAATAGTCTAGTTTTATTTTATAAACAATGATTTAGCTTTAGATGATTTTTAAGATATATGTTTTTGTTGATAGTTCAAACTTTTTTTGTTGCATATAATCTTTATTTTAATATATATTATAATATTTATTAAGAATATCTTTATATTTATATTTTTTTATCATTTGAGTTATTTAGTTGAAAATATATTTAATTTCATCAAACTAATTTTTTAAAAAAATCACGTGATCAAGTTTTATAACATTTTTTCATCAATAAATGCTTGATCAAAACCTTATGAAAGACAGAAATGAAGACCTCCAAATAAATAAGCAGTTCTAACAGACATGGAAGTGTTTTTCACTGCACTTGTTGTGCTTTTTATTTCATTTTATTTTTTTAAAAAATAACTATTATTCTATGAGAAAAAAAAAAAACACTGTATAACTACGAAACCATTGCTCCTCTCCTATGCCTGTTCAAATCATTTCATTGAGCTCTGTATTAAAATATATCCCGATGTATATTAATAGTTTCAACAAATCCTTCCCCTCGATTTTTTTCTTTATTTTTATCAAATCCCATGAAGGAAATATCTGATAACCAAACCCAACCACATCGGGCTGCAATATAAAATCCTCCCATGGCCCACCCAATCATTAAGGTTATGATTTTTTATGTCCAAAATACCCTCTCATCAATCTAATTATTCATGTAAGGTTTGTTTTTATGTTTTAAAAATATTTTTTAAAAAAATTAATTTTTACTTATTTATTTATTTTAAATTAATTTATTTATGTTTTCATATCAATTTAATGTGCTGATATTAAAAATAATTTTTTAAAAATAAAAAATTTATTTTAATACTTTTACGAGTAAAAAATATTTTGAAAAACAATTTTACATTCTATAAAAGGTACATAAATCATCAATAAAAAGTTAAAATGAAAATGAATTTGATGTTATTGTGGTGATGTGAATAAATCCCAAAATAATATAAATTAATTACCCCTCTCTTTTTTAGAGCATCAAATATGTGTTTTGAAAAAGAAAAAGTTGTGCATTATCGTTCTACTTAATGTAATTACCATAAATTCTTTAATTTTGGACCTTTTTATGTTTATCAAGCAAATCCAGTGTCAAAATACCTAATGGCTAGAGGAGATTTCCTTGAACATACAAGATAAAAACAAAACTAAATAATACATCTTTTTTATAATTTCAATAAATAAATACTTGAAACTAAAATAAAGAGTTTTAGATAATTTTTTCACTTAATGATCCGTTGGTTTTTTTAGTTTAAGTTATACACTTTTTAATTGGATTAAAAAAAAAGTCATACATGTAAGATGCTAGAAATTCACAAATGATATAATCTGAAAGAAACTAACAGAATTCATGTTAAAACTCAACCAACGGTAATTATTATTAAAAATAAAATAAAATTACCCAAATCAATTTGAATATTTTTTTTTGAAAATCTCAAAAAATAATAATTAATCCAAACTTTTTTGGGATGATTCAAATAAGACTAAAAAATACGGAAAATTTGCACTATAACTTTATTTATTTACAATTCTTTAAAATTAATGAGTTTGTCATTTTTCTTGTACCCAATATTGGTTACTTATATTGGTTATTTTTTTCAAGTTTATTAAAATAATAAGGAACAAATTTTACAAATTAGAAAGTTGAATATGAATGAAATTGAAAAAAATATAATTTCATAAATTATCTCAAATAAAATAAATAATAATCAAAATAATAGAGATCAAATCTAACAAATAAAAAAATTGAAAAATGAAGAAATTAAAATAATAATAATTACCATTTCATAAATTATTTCAAATAAAATAAGTAACAATCAAAAGAATGAAGATCAAATTTGATAAATAAAAAATTTCAATAAAAAAATGATAAGGAAAAAGCAAATAATAATTATAAAAATGAGGATCAAAATTAATATAAAAATTAAATTTTAAGTGATGAAATTGAAAAACAATATTCAAAACAATATATATATATATATATATATATATATATATATATATATTTGATATAATCAGCAAATAATATGATATTTCTAAATTTTTCACAACTTTCGTAAAGCCTTTTCCATCCAAAATAAAAGTAAAATATTTTTCTGAAAATTAAGCTAAATTTTTCTTTAATTGAAAAATATTTTTCATTAACCAACTTTTTAAATGACAAATAAATACAGAAAAATTTAAAAAATAATTTTTAAAAAATCACTTTTCTCGTCAAATAAACAAGGTCTTAGTGTTGATGTAATTATAGTGTTAAGTTATTAAACCAAATTAGAATTATGACTTGTATGTGTTAACATAAGTTATTTTAAATAATATTATTTTATTTTAAAAAAATTAAACTAATACATTTTAAATTTTTTTAAAAAAGTCAAAATAAATTTTGACGGGTTAATTACCTGAATTTATATAATTTAATAACAATAAAAAAAGAAAGAAATAATAACATGCAAAAGCAGAACCCACCTCTAACCAGATAATAGTAATTTAACACCTAATCTTTATGACATTATACAATCTTCATCTTTCTGTTTCAATATCTGACAGACACTTGGTTTTCTTTCTTCACAAACTTGTCTGACTTCAAATCTATCAATCTTCCTCCTAAATCCTCTTTTACTTATACCTGGAAAATCTGTTGCGCCTCAAAACAGAAAATCCATTTTTATGATCTCCAAGACTTGAGATTCTTTAACTCATGGCGGCTGCGACAATGGCGACGGCAGCGGGAGCAGCGCTGCTGCTGTATTACATATTAATCCGGAGACTAGCGGCAGCGAAGGGCGGTGATTTATCGAAATCGAGGTCGGGGAGGAGGATTCCCAGAAGACTGGTACAAGCGCCTGCCACTTGGCTGGAAACAATATCAACATTATCAGAGACGCTTAAATTCACCTACTCCGAGACTTTAGGAAAATGGCCCATTGGTGACTTGGCTTTTGGCATCAATTATCTCTTAAGAAGACAGGTATCTATCTATCTATGTATATAAAAAGGAGTGTTTTTGTTTCGATTTATATGGGGTTTTGTTATATTTGGGTTTTGCTTTAAAGTTTGAGTCTTTTTGATTGAGTGTGTGAAGTTTAAGATTTTTTTATGCTTTCAGGTAATTTACTTGTGTAGTCTTTGGTTGGTGAAGAGACAAAAGAGATAATTGCTAATTAGTATGTATTTTGTTGAAAATGTGCGGTCCATTTCAGTTATTTTTTGCTTTTCAACTACATTCAGTGCTTGCTTAGGGGAACGAAAAGTTGTTGTCTTTTTCATATTGTGTTAATTTCTAGGATTTTCGGTGTGTTGAGTTATATTTTACTTTTTTGTGTAAGAATTTAGAGTTAACTCGTTATGTAGTTGCTGGTTAGTGAGGAGAAAAGGAGTTAATTAGTGTTTTGGTTGCTGCTGTAATTAGTTATTTTTACTTTGCTTGGCCTTTTGTCTAAGATCAAGTGTAATTAGTTATTTATTTGTTGAAATTTGTATATTGAGGGAAATAATGCAGCAGCACTGGATGCAGATGATATTCCTTAATGTGAAACTTTGATTTGTTTTAATCTTGTCCTAGCTTTTGAGGTTTGGTTAATGTGTTTAATTGAGGATCTTTTGTGTAGGGTAATTTGCAAGTTGCAAGTGTATATGCTGGTAGTAATTCTGTACAGTTGAAAGGCCCGGAAATCATAGCAGAGATGTATGATCTATTGAGATTGTTGATCCTTTGCATGTATTTTTCGAAGAAGCCATTCCCAGTCTTTTTGGAGTTGGCTGGATTCTCTCAGGAGGATGTTCTTATTCAGAAGCCAAAAGCAGGGGTTAGTGACCATCTGTAATGCAATTTGTTGTGGTTTGCTTTGATTTCTTTATTTAAATGTCATGTAAAGCTGTGAACTTCTTTTACTTAGGGTTTGACATCTTGGTTTCTTTTCCTTTCTTTAGATATAGTTTAGCCTGTATTATGGGTGGTTATCGATTTTAAGTAGCTATTGCTGCATTTCAAATTCTGGCTGTTCTTTCTAAAATGGTGTGCATATGCTGCAGTTTCTTTTACATGTGAAAGATCTTCATTTTTCACCATGAAGAAGATTCCTTTACATGTGTAAGATCTTGCTTTTTCACCATGAAGAAGATTCCTTTCATGATGCCCCTTGTGGAAATAAATTCACAGATTGAGGAAGCAAATAGCTGACTTTAAGCACTATGTTTTACTGTTTATAGCAATTACCTTTGGAAAGGAAAGAAATTGAAAGGTACACTAGTATTTGGCTTGCTCCAATTAGGAGACAAGCTGGATAACAGCCAGAACTAGATATAGCTGAAAATGCAAGACTGCTACCTTTTACCTGTACACTTCTCTTAGATTTACCTGTTCCTGAGAGGTCATGACACTAAATTTATCTAAGATTCTTTTACCATGTTCAACTCAATTTTAAGCATCAACATGTGCTTGCAACTTTTTTCCCAGTGTCACAGTATATCCTGGAAGAACTTGTTTAGATAATGGTCTTCCCTTGTACTGCAATCTCTTTTGGATCCTACATTCTGCTTTATTTTTGTTTGAAATCTTAAATGAGTATTCCTCTAATTTCCACAAGTTTGGATGCAGCTTCTGAAGCCTGCTTTCACAATTATACATGATAGAAGCTCAAAACATTTCCTTCTACTGATTCGTGGTACTCATAGCATCAAAGATACACTAACAGCAGCAACTGGTGCAGTGGTCCCTTTTCACCATTCGGTTTTACATGATGGTGGGGTTAGTAATTTAGTTTTAGGATATGCACACTGTGGAATGGTTGCTGCAGCTCGTTGGATTGCCAAACTGATCTCCCCATGCCTGCTTAAAGCACTTGGTGAATATCCTGACCACAAAATTAAGGTAATTGAATATACCTTTGGTATGAATTCATCTTACTCATATTTCTGTCTCAGGTATACTCTAACATGGTATTAGTGTAAGATGCTAATATGAGGTAACTTCATTTTGGTAAAGTCTACCTGTCTTTGAACCCTGCTCTAATTGTTTGGTTATCATTTACAGATTGTTGGGCATTCACTTGGTGGTGGTACTGCAGCATTATTAACATACATTCTTCGAGAACAAAAGGAGTTCTCTTCTAGCACCTGTGTCACATTTGCCCCAGGCATGTAATTCTGACTCCTCGTGATCTTTCATTTTGTTTTGAAATTTATGTGGTACCATTTATACTGGATTGTATACTTGTAATGCTTGCCTTTTGCATTTGCATACCACTATTAATTTCTGAAAAAAGAGATTCTGTGCAATAGATGCAATATTCTGTTATTAGGATCAACCTTTGGATTTTGTTTTTGTTACTTGTGAAATACTCTTTTACTTGTGATTCTAATGGATTGTCTTATTTGGTTGAAGAAGTGTATAACTCAGGGTTATATTGATATGCTCCTCTAAATGCCTTTCATTACTTTATTTGCAGCTGCATGTATGACATGGGATTTAGCTGAATCAGGCAAGCATTTCATTACCACTGTCATCAATGGATCCGATCTGGTGCCTACATTTTCTGCTGCCTCTGTTGATGATCTTCGCTCTGAGGTTCTGAAATTTGCTCCTGAGTCGAATATCATGTTCATTCTCTACCATCCACTGCCAAACTCCTAACTTTTAAATGGTTGTCATCCAGGTCACAGCATCTTCGTGGCTAAATGATTTGAGGGATCAGGTTGAGCATACCAGAGTCCTAAATGTTGTTTATCGCTCTGCCACTGCACTGGGATCTCGTCTACCATCCATAGCTAGTGCGAAAGCCAGGGTCGCTGGTGCAAGTGCACTTCTGCTACCCGTCTCCAGAAGCACCCAGGTAACATACATGTGCTTGTGAATTTATGGTCTAGAGACTTGTAGTCAAGCCCCTCATTAGTTCTTTTAATTTGGAACTAGTAAAAACACTGGAATTTGGGTGAAATTTTTCTCTACCTTCGTACCTGACATCGTGTCTTCTAATTAATTCAGGAATAAAATGGGGTTTTCTAAATTTGAGAATTGTTTAATGTAGGTTGTGATGAAGCGAGCACAAGACGTCGCCCAAGCTGTCGTCAGAACACGCTCATCCCTGACATCATGGTCGTGTATAGGGCCACGTCGACGTTCCGTGGGCCCAACAATAAATTCTAATTCAGAGGATTTGCCTGAAGGGACTCTAGTATCTGGAAACTCTGAAGCTCTTGCGACTGAAGTCCAGACAAAAGACTCAGTGCAGATCAAACTTGAGAGTAATGCAAGCAGTGGTTCAGGTCATGATGATACCGAGGAAGATGAGCCACTTTTATCCGACAATGGAGTCATAGCTTCATCAGTCATAGAGGAGGTTACTGAAGGTCAATTGTGGTATGAACTGGAGAGGGAGCTTCAAAGGCAAGATAGCGAAGTTGATATCCAAGCACAGGAGGAAGAAGCTGCTGCAGCAAAAGAAATTATTGAAGAGGAGAACGTTCTCGCCAATGCAGCTGAAGCAAAAAATCCCATCACTTCAGAGGACCTGTCAGAGAGCCAACTGTTATATCCTCCTGGCAGAATCATGCATGTCATTTCCATATCTTCCCCAGATACAACCAACTTAGAACTCGATGGACCGACGGAAGAACATATAGGTTTATATGAGACTCCTAGAGAACTGTACAGTAAGATACGACTTTCAAGAACGATGATCAATGATCATTACATGCCTATGTATAAGAAGATGATGGAATTAGTAATCCAGGAACTTGAAAACGATGAAGACTGTAGTTGTGCTATGTTACAAGATTAAATATATAATTGAAAACACGTTTCAAATCAAGTTTATCAAATATCCATGTTTCTTTGTTCCTTGAATCGGTTGACATCAATAAGCTTATAGATTTTCAGCACTATTCATACTACAAATTCCCTAGCAGCATGATGCGAGCTCAAAAGAGATATTTTACTGGAGTTCGTGCGCCTCTCCCGGAGGTGAGGCTTCCAAAAATTAACGGGCAAGATCCACCGGATGCGAGGCGGATCTGGCTCGCCTAGAAGATGGTGTTCGTTGCACAAGGTGTCGGCACGACCTGCCATCTCTGAACGATCATTGACATGTCGCCTTTCACCCCTGACAAGACAGGCTAATCTCATGCAGTTAGATAGAGCCATTTTTACAAATGTTCAATTTTGTGTTACTTTTACAAGGATGCATCTACGTGTGTTGGAGTGCTTAGAACAAAATGTTTTTTTTTTTTCATATATTTTTTCAGTTTTCTAGTTCTTTTTCCTTTCCAATAAGAAATTGAAAAACATTTTTATTTGTTAAGATTGAAAATATATCAAGATTACAATTATTTTTTATAAAAAATTAAAGCCATAACTTGATCGTGGTAATCTAATTATAAAAAATTAATTTCATTTTATTCAAATTAAAAATTATCACGAAAGAATTATATTATTAAATAAAAAAATCTTTATATTAAATTTGTAATAAAAATTACATAATGATACTGAATAAATATGAAAAAAGAAATCTTTTACATTGTTATAAATTTCCTGTATATTGAAAAACAATGAAAATTTATAAAGACTAAGAACCTCTAAAATATATCGTTACAAATTTAAAAAGATTAAAAGATTTATTTATTTTTCTAGATGGAAAAAATACTAAACTTGAATAAAAAGTTTCAGGTTTTTTTTTTTTTTAAATTGAAGTATTAAAGACTCATAGCTTTTTTTTAAGTAGGCTGATCTCTTCGCATTGGAAGAGCAACTAGGCTTGTTGAGAAAGAAAATTATGATGGACCATATGGAATGGTTTTGGAACAAAAAAACAAAAGCTAGCTATGCAGTATAGCAAGTCCGATCTCTCCGCAGCCTTGTTATGTACACAGTTAAAAGATTTGGGATCCAAGGTTACTATATTTTTTTAATTATTTAATAACAATTTTATAGTTGATTTATTTTTTTCAATATAAAAAAACTATCAAAATGGCGTAAACGTTCTGAAAAAGAAAAACAAATATGAGATTCTGGCTATTGACTCGAATGAGTTTAATAAACTCGGCTAATTTAATGATATAATTAGAAAATAAAATATCGATAACAAATAAAACGAAAAAAATCAACAACGATTTAATGCAAAAGATAATGCTTGCCAATATTATAAAAATATATTTCTAAAATATTTTTTAAACATCTTAATGATCTTATTTGTTAATAAAGTAAAAATTAAATGAGAATGACATAATTACATAGAAAGAAAAATGAAAAAAATATGAATCTACACTCCTAGCAAATAAAATGAAAATTGACAAAATTGAAAAGAAAACAATTTTAAAAACCCAAAATGAAATTGACTCAAATTTATCCGACCCAACACATTGGTGAGTTCTTAAAAACACATCCCCTGAAGGAACCATACATGATAATTTTTTATTACCCGACTTGAGCAAAATTCAAACCAAATCGTAGCCATGAGATCGGGATAATCTCGTGAAAAGCAAATTGAGTAAAATCATGAAACTCAATTCTAAAAACAACCTAATATTGAATGGAGAAATTAAAATAAAATTAATAAGCAATGAAAAAAAAAAAGACATAAGCCAACCTAGGTGAACATACTGAATCTATGACCTGAGACATGATATAGGGATAATTTCATAGAAAGAAAAGTTAAAAAAAATAACGATTACTAATTTTCAACAAACCCAATGATGAATGATGGAATTAAAAAAATAATTTTAAAACTTGTGATACAGATCATGAGGCTAGATTACAACATAAAAGGCAAACCCTAAAAAATGATAATGTCAAATTCCCAACCAACCAAAATAATTAGGGATAAAAATTGAAAAAATAAATTAAAAAAGGGATTGAAAAGAAAAAAAATTTATAGATTTGAAAAGAATGAGGATCAAATTTGATAGAAAAAAAAATCAAATAAAATTACAAGAGATGAAATAAAAAAAATTAAGAAAAGGTAAGAACAATAATAGAAAGAATAAAAACTAAATTTGATATAAAAATCAAATTTCAAGGGGTGAGATTGAAAAAAATAATAATTCAATACAAGATTCAAGACCAAATACATTAAAATTAAAAGAATGAGAACTTAATTTGATTCAATAAATAAATAACTAGTTTTTTTTTTTTTTTTTTTGCAATGGGCAACACATTTTTCTATGGAGGAGAGAGGAAGGTAAGAAAAAACATGTGTTTGAAGCTCAACCATCGATCTTCTGGTGGCACACATCCAACCACCATCACAGGGGAGGCAAAGCGCATCGAATGTCGCTTCTCGAGGTGGCATTGTGCCATACTCACCACCCGAAAAGCAAGAATGATGCCCATTTGCTGGCATGTGCCAGACATATGCTATCCAATTTTTTATTTAAATTAAATTTTCTATATATTAAAAGATCCAGTTACTAGAATAATAAAAAAAAACCAGAAGAAAATGATGAAAGTTCCCTTGAGTTCAAAGCCAAGAAAGTTTAATTTTGAGGGGCATTTAAGTTATTGTACTATACAAAAAATTAAAAAAACCTAAAAAGCCTCTTGACTGATGAAGAATGTTTTTTTTTCTTTTAAGAGTAATTTAGTAATTACACTTGCAACAAAGATGTAAAAGTACCGTTTAAACCTGTTTATTTTTGTAATAAATAATGGGTCCCATGAAAAAGACCTTCATGAAATAATTTTTTCTTCTAGGGGTAAAATATTAATTTTATTGTGCGAATACAGATTAAAATGTGAGTGTATACACAATGAAATCTTGAGTTTTTTTTTTTTTTTTTTTTTTGTAATGTGTAGTACCTTTTAGTCGAAAGTTATGGGTTTGAGTATTGAGGGGTAAATACTTTTTGTATTGTGACAGATGACTTGTCATTTATGATATTTTTTAAAAAAACAAAAGGGTAGTCTGTCCGAAAGAAAAAAATACAGGTCCAGGCAGCCCAGGTGCACAAGCCAAGTCAACATACTTGGGCTTTTGTGTAACAGGCCATGATTTTTTTTAATTGACCATTTGGTTTTTTTTTCTCATTTTCTTTCTTTTGTTTTTTTTTTCTTATTCCATCCTTTAATGTTAGATTTTATCTTATAGCATTGAATTGCTTATGAATCAATTTTTGTATTTTTTATTATATAATAAAATAAAAATCAAATTCAACCCAGTGAAATCTATAACCTGAATAATAAATTTAGTAGATTGACAAGGATGAACTTGGCTTATTTATTTTTTCTTTGATTTTTTTTTATTGAACCTGCATAGTCAACAAGGTTATGACTACTCTCATATAATTTAATTTAAGATACGGCTAAGTAAAAAGTTGGGTTATATTTTTTAAAATTTAAAATATTCCATCAAGTTTAATGATGATATTAAAAAAATTTATAATAATCTAGATATTATCTTTTTAATATAATGAGAATTTTTAGTCCAAGCAAAAGCGATAACATGGGCAATAAACCAGGCTTCAGTATACATCATATAAGTTTGGTGTGTCAAAGGGTTGTCTACAAAACATAACACTTAAAACCAAACCGTGGAGAATTGGGATTTTCTTATTCTATATTCCTTTCGTGTACTGCCAGCCAATTTGAAGATGTCACACTCACTAACATAAACTACAATACCGCAATGTCATTTCTTCGACTTAGAATTGATGACACGTCTATGACCTTGGCTTTTGGAAGCTTCATTTTAATTAACCGGATACTAAACTCGGTTTAACTTGGTAGATTTATCTAGAATCTACCTTGATTTAAATTTAACAATAAATAAAGGGTTGATTCGGTGTGATTTAATTAAAAACCTGAGTTAATTCGAGACTTGATAAAAACCTATTGACTTTTTAAAAAAAATTTCAAAACGATGTCGTTTTTATTTTTCTTTTTAAAATTAATCTAAGTAAACTTAGGTTAATCCACCCGACCCGTGATCTTGATGTTGTCTTGAATTGACCCCAAGTGGGGTTTAATAATTATGATTTGAATAAATTACTCTCCGTATTATTTAGCTTGATTATTATTTTTTTTTTAACTTTACAAGTAATTTTTTGAATATTACACTTTATAACCTAAACTTTAAAGGCGACTAACACTTTATATTCTCAGGAGTCGGTGCTAAAAAAAATTAAAAAATATTTATTTAAAAAACTATTATTATATTTGAAATAACAAGTAAAAAATCCACAAAGCCTAAAAATAACAAAAATATCACTAAATTCTCTTTAATAAGCACATCCATAACTCAACGAACTTCTTCGCCATTATGGAAGGCTAGTATTTCCCTTAAGGATCAAATAGTTGCAGCCTGTGGTAGCCAGCATCAAGCAATTGCTTTAATGTCCACTTGGGGTTGTGGTGAACTTTCTTTCACTGCACAACCCTATGATTTTCTGCGTATCCAGTTCCTTGGGCTCAGATAGACTGAGAATCTTGGTCTATGCCCAGATATAACTTCATTTTGTGTCTGGCAGTTGTGGGCAAGCTGCGAAGTTGTGATAGGCTTTGCTTCCTGCAACTTGACCCTTTGTGTGTTTTCTGTCGGGTTGATGAAGAGTCCCACAATCATCTAACTTTCAGCTATTCATAGTCCTCTCTTCTTTGGAGGATGATAAAATCTTAGCTTCATCTGCATAAAAGAATGTCGACCATTAATAGTGCAATTCACGGTCTTCCTTCTATCAGTAACAACACTGCTAGCAGAATGCGAAGAGGAGATACTTTTATCTACTTGATTTGGGAAGAGAGAAACAAGAAAGTCTTTGATAACTTTTGCAATCCAGTCCCTTTTGTTTTTCACATATTTCAGGTTCTGTTTTACATGATTTTACACTTTCATGAATAGTTTCATAGCTGCTGGCTTTTGATTGGGAAAGCTTGTTTGTAAAGCTGTTGTGCATCCTTTTAGAGTCTGGTTGTGTTATTTGTCTTGCTTTGGTGCTGTAGCTAAGAGCTCTTTTTTGTTCTAGTTGCAGCTTTAGTCATTCTCACTGTTTATATTTTTGTGTGCTATGTGTTAGGTTCGACACCTTGTCCTTAATTAGGTTCCTCATCTAACCATTGTCAGCTAACAGGTTCAGCGAGTATGTTCTCTCTTTTATAAAGGTTGTATATGAACCTGCTAGTTCTCTAGCATTATATATTTTTTGATCTGATATATATTTACTTACCTTTGATAAAAAAAAAATAATGTAACATGTAAACAGATAAGCAATCCTCAATCCACCTTGCAAGATAATTTCCTATCTGAGTTGTGGAAAGTTAGCATGTAAAATTAAAAACATTTTGCAACAATTGCTGGGAGAAAGTATTTCACTCAATTCAAACCAAAAGTGACTTTGTAGGACAAATTATGAATATTCGATTTATTCCACCATTTATTTGTATGCCAACAACATCTGCAACAACCAAGCACTTTCTTCAGCCCTATAAATTCTAGTTATGCTTGAAATGTTAGTAGAGAAAATTACACTACACATGTTCCATTCATACGAGGGTGAAGGTTGGGCTGACATGGAGAAGGGTGGTGGATCGTGATTGTTGGGAGTTATGGGCAGTCTGGATTTACTTAGGTTTTCTTATTATTCACGAAGATTCATTGCTAAGGTTTGGATCTGCTGGGTTTTCTTGTTTTTTTTTTTTTTTTGCTTGATAACTAATTGTTGATTTCTTACATTCAAAGGGGGAGAGTGAGAGATACTTTTGTTTTTGTTTTGTGTAGGCACATTCATAGGAGATGTCATGACATAATTTTCGGATTTCTTTAAAATTATCTTTTTTCTTTTAAAATTAATAATAATAATAATAATAATAATAATAATAATAATAATAAGAGACTGATAACTTGGCAAGAGTAGATTGAGAAAAGTTTCAAATGCATGAAGGAATAACGCTGGAGTTTTGGACAAAAAGAGCCTAATTATATCCTAATATACCCAAGACTGAAAAGACAATGAAGATTTAAGGTGAAATTAAATGATTATTAGATGAATCTGGATAAAAATTAAATATGAGGACTTAATAGGTCAATTTGATTAAATCATGGACCCAATTAAAGGTTTAATTATGCCTAAGAATTAATTTGGGTCAAATTAAAAGATTTAATTAGATGCAAGGACTTAATTATACTTTTAATAGGGCAAATTAATTTTTATTAAGAACTTAATTGGTAAAAAAATAAGTTTAGAGGTCTGATTTAGGCTAAATTAAGAAGATTGAATTTTTAGAGAATCATATTTAATTTCTACAAAATCAATTAGGTGTAATAAATGATAAAATTATAAGAAAATTAAAATTTAAGAGTCAATTAAATATCAAGTTGAAAAAAATTCAAAAAAACACAATGAATTTAGGGGACATTTTCAAAACTTTTCAGGTGTGAAATTGAATTAAGTTTTAAAATTAAAATTTAATTAAGGATCCAATTAAATAAATTAAAAAATTAAAGATTAAAATAAAAAAAATTGAATCTAATTCAAATCTAAAGCGATAAAATAATACTTTTTTATTTAAATAAAACTGAAAAGATTTATTAATAATAATAATAATAATAATGAAAAACAATATTGTTTAAGGAAGTATGATGAATTGTCTTCAACCTCCCCGTGAGAAATAACAAATAGGTGCTGATATTTCATATTTTTTGCAGGATTTAAAACTCTTTTCTCTCTCCTTTACACAAGACAAAAAAAAATACCCCCATCACACCCTCTCACTTGTACTCTTGCCTAGAAAAAATAGCCTATTTTACAGCATTGAACATGCTGCTACATGGAGCCAAAAACCCCTTATCGAACTATTTTCATGTCACTATTCCTGTACTATGGTAACATCAAGGGAGGAGATGCAATGGGGATATACTAACGGCTGAAAAGGGAAGTGAGGATTTTCCAAGACCGCTATAAAAGAGAAGAAGAAAATAAAATGGGGGAGCTTTTCTCTGGCATCAATTTTCTTTGGTCCAGAAAATCAAAAACACCATTAAAGAGACCCTCAACCTCTAATCTCACCATGAGCCTTCATTCCTCCATTGAAGCAACTTCCTGTTAGCTTTCTGTACCAACAACTTCTTCTCTATGGTGTAACACTGTGAACAACAAGTCTTCAGCTCAACATCGTGCTCCAGCTACAACTCATCTCTTCTTTTTTTCTAGTAGAGCAACACTAGAATCACAAGGTAGCACAGATCCACTCCACATAGCAGCAGTTTAGTTGGAGCTCCAAAAGCAATAATAGTTGTTCTGAATCACACCATTAACAGCAGTAACAGTAGAAGATCTTCCTCTAGTAGCAGCTCTACACCAACGTTGTGGACGAGAGCTACATCAGCAAAGTCTTCAGCCGCCCCACTGTGACCTCCTGTTCCAGCCATGAACGACAGCAACGACACCGTGAGCAGTAGAGAGCACCATGCCAGTAGCTTCTCTCTTAGCTGAACCACCAACGTTGCCAGCAAGAAGGCCAGACCACCAGTTCCAGCGATATCTTGTCCAACAGCTCTCTTCTTTCCCAGCAGTGACAACACCGTGGACAGCATCATGACCCATCTAGCAGTTTAACACCTGAGCAGCGGCAGTATTTTGAAAGAGGAGCCACACCGTGCACTACTGAAAGTAAACCAAATTTTGGTTATGAAAGATAGAAGAACGGGTCTCCGGTTGAGAATTAATCTACTGATTGGAATAAATTTAATCAGTTGACCAGTTTAGAAATAGTCGATTGATTCATTTATTATAATACAATTCATGTTCATATTATGATAATATATATTAGTTTAATTTCTTAATTATTTAAGACTTTATACCTATAAAAAAAACTTGTAATTCAACATTATAAATAAACACAAAAAAAAGAGAATATATAAGAGAACGTAGAGAGAAACATTTAATAAAAGTATGCCTTCCTATCAATTTTTTTCTTCTTGATTTTTTGACTTTGCATTACTGTTTTTGATCTTCTATAACACTCATCCTTCTTCCAACAAGAGGTATCGGAGCTTAGGTTTGATTATTTGATATGACTAATCCAAACTTTCCACTTTAATGTCCTAGGTTGACAAAGGATAAATATAAAACTTAATGTATTTGAGTAAAGGTTTGGTGAAGTTCCCAAGATGTATGGAAGATGGTTTAAAAAGGCTTTGAGAAACTTATAGATGGAGCAACATTGATTTCAACCCAAATGAAGGCCATGTAAAAGGCACAAAGAAAGGATCAACAAGCACTAACAATCATCCACCAATATCTGGATGATACCATTTTTAAGATAGTGGCCAATGCAACCACTGCCAAGCAACTATGAGAAGTTTTGCAAGAATCAAATCAAGAAGCTAACAATGTGAGAAAGGTATAATGTTTATAAAAGCTATGTGGTCACTTTGAAAAGTTTTACATGCTTAAATCAGAGAATATGTCAAAATATTTTGCAAGGGTATTGGCCATATATGATCAAATGAAAAGATATGGGGAGAAGATGAAAGATACATATATGGTAGAAAAGATCTTATGCTCACTGCAAAAGAAGTTCCATTATGTGGTGGTTGCGATAGAAGAGTTGCAAAATATAGATGCTCTTTAATCCAAGGTCTCATGGAAAAATTACAAGCCGAGTCAATAAGATTCAAGAGGATATGAATGCACAAACACTTTTTACAAATCAAGATGGTTCTGGATATTCTTAAAGGAGTAGAGGACATAGACTAAATAAAGAAAGAGGAGGTCGTGATAGCCTCAATAGGTCAATCGATCGACCGCATAAAGTAAACTAGTCGCCTGGTTACAATGACAGTTGCAATCTGAAATCCAGGTCTGACAAATCCAAAATTAAATACTATAATTGTCAATAGGTAGGTCATTATGCTAGGGATTGTTGGAGTCCAACCAAAAAGGTTGAAGAGAATACAAATCTAGTGATATAAGAGGAGAAGGAAGCCACCTTATTACTAGTGCATGATAAGAGAATGCAAGATAAAGAGAACATGTGGTATCTAGACAATGAAGCAAGCAACCACATGTGTGAAGACAAAGACAAATTCATGGAGTTTGATGAAGCAATTAGAGGTAATGCCACATTTACGGATCATTCAAAAGTTGTCATCAAAGGAAAATGTACGATTTTGATTAAATTAAAAGATAGAAGTCATCAATTTATTGGTGATGTCTATGATATACCAACGAAGAAAAGCAACATATTAAGCTTAGGATAACTATTGAAGAAAGGATATGAGATTAAAATAAAAAATCATATTGTGACATTACTTAACATTAAAGGAGTTATAATTGCGAAGGTAGTCATGACAAAGAATAAAATGTTCTTGCTAAACATAGAGACAAATGTGCCTAAATGCCTAAATGCATGTGTGAAGGATGAGACTTGGCTTTGACATATGAGACTTGGGCATGTAAATTTTGATAGCTTGAAGATAATGGCACAAAAGAAGATGTTGAATGGTTTACCATCCATTATACATCCAAATCAGTTGTGTGAAGGATGTTTAGCAGACAAGCAATTTTGTAAGAGCTTTTTGAAAGAGTCTACATCAAGAGCAAGTTAACCCCTACAAGAAATACATGTTAATATTTGTGGTCCTATCAAACCATGTTTGTTTGGTAAAAAATTGTAATTTGTACTTTTATTCATGATTATAGTAGAAAAACTTGGGTATACTTATTAACAAAAAAGTCTAATGTGTTTAGTTGTTTTAAGAAGTTTAAGGCATTAGTTGGAAAAAAAAGTTATTCTATAAAATCATTTAGGGCGAATAAGGGGGTGAATTTTATTCTAATGATTTTAATGAGTTTTGTGAAGATAATGAGACTTCTAATGGTGCCTAGATCCCTAAAACAAAATAGTATGGTGAAGAGAAAAAATAGAAGCAAGAAGATGCCTAAAGAGTTTTGAGTCAAAGTTGTAGATTGTGCTATCTACTTGTCAAATAGGTGTCCTACTAAAGGTTTGAATGACATGACTCCATAAGAAGCATGGAGTGGAAGAAAGTCAAATGTCTCTCACTTGAAAAGTTTAAGGATCATTGGCTATGTGCATGTAGATTATCAAATAAGGACCAAGTTAGATGATAAGAGCAAACAGATGATCTTTATGGGCTATGATCAAAAGTCCAAAAGATACAATATAAAACCTGACAAAAATTTAGTCCTTGGCCAACCAATTTTAGGTAGAATTGAGAGATATAAAACAATCAACCTTAGAGAAAAAATATGAAAGAGGAAGGCTGACCTATCCTAGGGGAGAATGGGAATAGAAACCAGCCTAAAAGAACCCTAAAAAAGAGATAGGAATAACCTTGTCTAACACCCAACCTCATTTAAAAGGGAGTATAAATACAAGGAGGAGAGAGGGAATGTGACCCTTCCTCTTCCCAAAGACCGGTTACAACAGTTGCATGTGTCCAGCTGCATGCTCTTGCTCCTCTCCCTCTTCTCCAAAGAAAACCAAACCTAATATAGCTGCATGTTGCCTTCATTGATTATGTGAGTAAAAGGAGAGCTAGAGAGTAAGGTTAATGGCTAAAACCATGGAAGAGAGGGGGTGTAACTGGTCGGTTGAACAACATAAGAAAAGAAGAAGATACCATCGAAATCTGCACTAGGAGCCTATTAAAAATATGAGGTGAGAAAGGGGGGAAACCTAGATTTGGGAGAGAAATGTTCTTGCACCTTAGCTCAAGAACTTGTAACCAAGGAGAAATAAAAGAGACCAGGATAGAACATTAAGGAAGAAAAGACTCATTTATAGATCATTTTTCAAAAAAAAACATGGTTGAAATTGAATGTGGAAACATGTGGAAAGGCCGGCCAAGATGAAGGAATGATTAAATTCTGTATGAGATGAAGTAATGCATGAATGATGACGATTTTGTTGGATTCCTAGGCACAAATTGAAGCTAAAACATAATTTAAATTAATGGCTATGTCTAAATTCTCATAAATAATTGATGTAACTGTATGATATATGAAATAAAATGATGAAAATGATTGGTTGATGATCTTGTAAGACGTTTAGGAATATATTTGAACCAAAAATAGAATTATACAAGTGACAATGATGAAAGTTTTGCATACTTGGTTGATGAAGTGATATGGAAATGTGTTGGAATGATGTGAGTGCAAATTTATGTTGTTATTAAACTTTGAGAAACAAGTTGCAGCATGAACAAGAATTTCACTAGATAATATTTATGTTTTGTTGAGATGGTGAATGGACATGAATGGATGCGAATCAAGAGAATAGATATGTGTTTATGAATTATGGTTGTGAGTGTACTTATGATAAAACATGAGGAATTACATGTACTAATTTGGGAATAATAGGTAGCAATGTTTTCGGTCAAGGGGGAGGAAGTAAACCATATGTGCTGACAATTTCAGCATCAGCTATGAAACTGTGTTGCGTTGATGATTTTTTCATCAGGAGCGACTTAGTTTTCGTCAACGATTTCTGAGTTAACTGTAAATCATATGCGCTGACGATTTCAACGTCAACTGTGAAATTGTGTTGCATTGATGATTTCTAAGTCGGCAGCGACTCAGTTTTCATCAACGATTTCTAAAGTTTGTAGTAGCCTATATGCACTGGCAATTGCTTCTGAATTATGTGTTAACAGCAAACTAGTTTTTGCTGCCAAATTTTGTGTCACCAGCGAACCGGTTTTCGCTGCCAAATTGTGTGTCGGTAGCGAACCACCTTTCGCTGCCGATGTTCTGCAATATACCTCTATAAAAAAATTGACTTAAATGCTTGTAATGATTTTATGGTATGATTGTGTAATATGTGAAACACTTGAATATGAACGTGTGTATTCTTGAAATATATATGGTGATGAGTTATGTGATTATCGAATACAAATATGCTAATTTGTGATCAGTAATATGTTAGGTGGTGCAACTAGGATTTGATTTCCAACCAGGCAAGGACACCCCACGAGAACAACAGGTAGGTGGTCTTCACCTTCCTCTTACATAATGTTAATCTATAAAAAAAATTTATTATGAATGACATAATATTGCGTTAGTATGAAAACCAAGTCGTCAAGGAATTACTTGTCTTGTGATTGATGATTTGCTTCGGCTAATGGCATCCTAAATGGATAGCCGGGATGAATACTTGAATAGATTTGGCTAATGTCGTCCTAAGTGGATGATCGAGATGAATAAATGATCAGCTTTGGCTAATGGCATCCAAAACAGATGATTGGGTTGTGATTGATGATTAGCTTTGGCTAATAGTGTCCTAAGTGGATGACCGAGATGAACAGATGATTAGTTTTGGCTAATGACATCCGAAGTGGATGGCCGGGTTGTAATTGATAATTAGCTTCAACTAAAGTTGTCCTAAGAGGATGTCCGGAGTTGAAAGTTATAAGTTAGTTCCAAGAATTGATGCGTTTAAATGTACTACATTTTGTATGTACCAGGTATATGAAAGAACTATGATTATGATGCTTTAAATTGAAAGTAAGGATAATGTTTTCCTTTAATTACTTATTTGCTTATCATTAATTATTTATAATTCTTGTAAATATTTGTACTGCAACAGGGACGTCACAACAATGAGGTGCCTAGAAACCCACTTCACGGGACTTTACTTTTGCAAAGAACATGTAGTCGTATTTTAGATTATGATGTATTTTGTATAAACATGTAATAATTGTATAACTATTATTCGATACTTGCATTTAAACTCGTAATTACTATTTTTAGTATAGGAATGCAAACTTGTAACTATGTACATATATTATAATATAAACTTGTAATTATGCAAATGTGATGTTATGTACCTGTGAGAACTACTTTTTATGAAATATTGTTCAATGTTATTGCATATAGATTGTGCCTCGATAATGAGTGGAAATTGGTTTATTAATTTCCGGAATGATATGGTGATGAACAAAAAAAATTATTATTGTTTTAGCTTTGAAAAAACTTGGTTGTTACATACAAGCTTTACAACCCTAATGAAAAAAAGATGGTGAGTAGTAGAGATGTTGAGTTCGATAAAAAAGAAGCATAGGATTGGAAGGTAGATGATGGTGAGAAACATAACTTCCTACCAATTATTGATGAAGAGGATGAAAGATATGAAGATCATCAAGATGTTATAGTTACACCTCTACAAACACCAAGATCTTAAATTTCTTCTTTTTCTTCTTCTTATTCTTCTAATGGAAGCTCATGTAGTGGGACTCCACCATGTCCACTAAGAAAAATGAAAAGCCTTGATGACTTGTATGAGGTAACTAATTCTATTGATGATAATGTAACACTATATTGTCATCTTGCTACATGTGATCCTATAATGTTTGAAGAAGTAATAAAGGATGCAAAATGAAGAACTATTATGGATGAGGAGATTGTATCAATTGAGAAGAATGACACATGGAGATTGGTTCCTAAACCAAATGAAAAGAAGCCAATAGGTTTCAAGTAGATCTATATAGAGAAGAAAAATGTCAAATGAGAGGTGGAGAGATACAAGACAAAGTTAGTGGAAAAAGGATATAGCCAAAAGTATGAGATTAACTATGATGAGGTTTTTACTAACATTGCTAGATTAGAGACCATATAATTAATTATTTCCACCACTACCTAACATAGATGGAGAATCTATCAAATGGATGTCAAATCAGCCTTTATTAATAGTTTACTTGAAGAGGAGGTATACATTGAGCAACCTATGAGATATAAGATAAAGGGACATAAAGACTAAATATTAAAGTTGAACAAAAAACCTTGTATGGATTGAAGCAATCCCTAAGAGCTTGGTATATTCTCATTGATGACTATTTCTTAAAAAATAGATTTGTTAAATGCCCTATAAATATGATATGTATATAAAGATCAAAGAAAGTTGTGATGCTCTTATTATATGTTTGTATGTGGATGATTTGATCTTTATAGGAAATAATTCAAAGATGTTTGAAGACTTCAAGTAAGCAATGATCAAGGAGTTTGAGATGATGAATATTTATGTTATGCTCTACTACTTAGGGAGTGAGATCAAACAAGAAGAAGATGGAATCTTTGTGAGTCAAGAGAAGTTTGCAAGGGATGTTCTCATGAAGTTCAAAATGGAGGATTATACAAAGAGTAAAGACTCCAGTTGAGTGTGGAGTAAAGATGTCAAAGAATGATGAAGGAGAGAAGATAAACTCTATAACATTCAAGAACTTAGTTGGGAGTTTGAGATATTTGGCATGCATTCGTGTGGATATTCTTTTTGGAGTAGGACTTATGAGTAGATTTATGAAGACACCAGTTATAACACACTTCAAAGCATTAAAGCGAATTCTTCAATATATCAAAGGTACTGTTGATTTTGGCTTTTTCTATGGTTATTCTTATAGCTTTGAACTTGTGAATTATAGTGATAGTGATTGAACTAAAGATATGGATGATAGAAAGAGCACTAAATAATTGTTTTTCTATATGGAAGACACGACATTAATATGGAGTTTAAAAAAGCAGTCCATAGTCACTTTGTCAACATGAGAAGCTAAATATGTAGTTACTACATTATGTGTTTGTCATTCGGCTAATGAGATTATTTAATGAATTATGAATGTCACAAAAGAAGCCTATTGAAATATATGTGGACAACTCATCAACCATTGCATTAACAAGGAATCCAATATTTCATGATAGAAGTAAGCATATTGACACAGAATTTTATTAATTACGTGATTGCATTGCAAACTAGAAAGTTGAAGTCAAGTATGTAAAGATACAAGATCAAGTTGTGGATATATTCACAAAGTTATTCAAATATGATGTTTTTATCAAGATGAGTTTAAGTTCAAAACCCATTTTACTTAGTCCTCTTCTCTCTAAGAAATGATAATCAATTTTGATCAATACACAAATTCCCTTCATAATCAATTGATTACCTATCATAATATTATAATTAATCTTGATAGTTTTGATTTTAAAGAGCTCCATAAATTATCCAAAACTATCAGGTTTATGTAGAATCGATTCTAAAAAAATAAAACTAAAGAAACTGATCAGACTTAATTCATGGGTTAGACAAGATAGTCTTTTATGGACTAGACCCGAGACTAAAATTAAGTTAGTAAAAAATAATTTTTTATAGTTCAAAAAATTATTTTACTTAAACCTAGACATCATTTATGAATTTTACCCAAGCCTAAAATTAAGTTAGCAAAAAAAATCTTTTATAGCCCAAAGAGTTATTTTACTTAGACTTCAACTCAAGTCTGGTTGTGCATGTGTGGATTTAAGTTCAAAGCCATAAATAATTAATTTTGGTTAATCTTCTTGCTTAGGTCATCTACTCTCTAAGAACTGATAAGAACTATTTATGATTAATCTTTGATTACCTATTATAATGCCATAATTAATCTTGATAGTTTTGGTCTTAAAGAACTGCAGAAACTATAAAAAATTATCCAAGTTTATGAAGAATCAGTTCTAGAAAAATAAAACTGAAGAAACTGATTAGACTTAATCCAGGAGCTGAATAAGATAATCCTTTATGAACTAGACCCAAACTGAAAATTAAGTTGGTAAAAAATAATCTTTTGTAGTTCAAAAAATTATTTTAGCCAAATCCAGACCCTCATTTATAGACTAGTCGCAAGCCCAAAATTAAGTTATCAAAAAATTATTTTACCTAGACCTAACCCAAGCTAGGTCGTGTGCGTGCATGAGTTTAAGCCCAAAGACATAAATGATCAATTCTTATTAATTGTTTTTGCTTAGGTCCTCTCTTTTCTAAAAACTAATAAGAATTAACATCATAATAAATTTCATCCATAATCAGCTTTTTTAGAAAGCTTTAAGTTTTTTCAAAAACATTTAAATAAAGAGTTCTTTGAAATCAATTCTTTATTCACTCATAATTTACTTTAATCATGTTAGTATTTAATGTTAAAAAGCTATCTTACATGTTTAATTTCAATAAAATTGTAACCCAAAAAGTGAGTGTACTTCATTTTTAATTTGATATCAAATATACTCATTAATTATATTTTAAATAAATTCCCAACAGGATTAATAAGATGGAAAACTTACTCATTTATTATACATGTTAATTTTTTGTTTTATTATAAAATAATATACTTAATCAACTTTTATATCAATTTAAACGGTGTAATTAAAGTAATATTAACTTATGGTTGGAAGAGCAATGCTTCTAGTGCATTCAAAGCACCATGATTCAAGTGATTTTAACAGGAACATAATGTTGGTCGGGCAGGGATCTTCAAGTTTGCCTACTAATACCATTTTATGATGGGTTTCACAACCTATGGAATTTTGCTAGAATTAGCTTAACCCGTTAAGGTTTTACTAGTTTGATCAACACAACTACAGAGAATAAACTAGAACTCCTACTTAAACATAAATTATTAAAAAATAAAAATAAAAATTTTCTCCCTCTCTCTTTGTAAAAAAAAATGATAATAAATAAAAACAATAAAAACCTCCATTCTCTCATAGGACCGACCATAGTTATAAAACTCATGAATTGAATTGAGTCATATATTGATCCGGGTTGGAAAAAAAACATAAATGACTTCATTAAAAACTCAGATTGACCCCTATTAACTCGATAAAAACTTGCCCTCAACCTATTAGTTTTTTTATATATATAAAAAGTTGTGTATTGTTTTCCTATTTTCTCCACATTAAAGGATTGTGAATCTTTATTGTGTTTTAGTATTTTATGCTTCTTTTTGTTCCTCTAGTTTTGTTCTAAAATGTGCCTTTTACTGTAATATGTTGTTTTTTTTATCAATATTTTTTTTAAAGTTCGTTGTTGCCTCTCGATGTTTTAGATGATTTTACTATATGTTTTGTTGTTCATTGCTTTTCTAGGTTGTTTTTATTTGGTGAGAGTTTGTTTGTTGTTGGTGAATGCATATTAAGTTCCTTGGTTGGACCTGATATTTAGAGGGTGTTTGAGAGTGTGTCAATGATTATTTTTTAAAAGTGTTTTTTGCTCGAAAATGCATTAAAATAATATTTTTATTTTAAAAAAATTATTTTTAATATCAGCATATCAAAATAATTTGAAAACATAAAAAACAATATTTTTAAAAAGTATTTTTAAAACATAAAAATAAAGAAGTTGTTATTATTAAATTCACTTGCTTGGTTTTGGCTTTGTTAAAATTTATGTTGACACACAACTTGCCTCTGCGCTATTTTTTTTTTCTAATTATGTTGCTTGATTTCAACTGTTTTGCGGTGGAACTTCTTGTTTATCACATCACTCTTCTTTCATTATCTGTTGATACCTTTTTCCTTATATATATATCATGAAAAAATCCTTCTTCCATAGTTAAAATATTTGGGAAATTATTTTTGAAAATATATTTGGATTTGGTTTTTGAAAAATTGGTTTGTTATAAAGAAAGGAGGGGTTTTGAAGCAGAAATGTCTCCTTGGGGTTTTGAAATGAATTTGGAAATACTACCTATTTGAGATATGGAGTCACTGGAGGTCTATTGGGACACTTTTTGTAACGCCAGGAGTAATTCTGGTGATTTGGATATAGTGTCAACCCAATGTTGAACTGCGTCTGTTTGTACCTGTGGTGGTTTTGTAGTTTCTTCTTCTTCAATAACTGCCTCATACCAAGATTTGATAGGTTTGACAGCTAAGATGGCTGAAGACATGAGTTTTGTAGAAGGCTTGGGGCTCTCTAGTTTTGTAAGCTGGGCTTGAGGGGCTTTCCCCTTGTCTTTGGATTTTGCTTTAGAAGACATCAGGACCTGTTTTAAAAGAATTATCAGGTTAAGAAATCAGGGATGGAATTTGAATCTCTTTTAATGTAGACAATATCGAAATAAAAAATGCTTAAAATAGCTTGCTATCTGGCAAAAATTTGTTTTGAAGTAAGATTTTGGACATTTTTTTGTAAAACTTCTTTTGCAGATTTGCAATCAAAACATATATATATATATAAGAAAAAAAATTCATGTGTTCTCTTCAAGAGAGTGCATTGTCGATGCTAAGCATTTGTTATGTTCTATTCTTTTATTTTTGTCATTCCGCTTATATTAGGTCATAGATCACCCTTAAAAGTTGCTTTCTTTTGTGACTCCTTCCTCTATGCCACAGGGGTGGCCTCGTTAAGGGACAATATTCCCAGCACTTGTGCTTAGAGAGGCATGACTTTCTACTTTGGATTTTACTTAAGCTGAAGTCTTGCAATGTTTCATATTTTTATTTGATTTTTTACAATAGGCTTGCTACTTGTTCTTGTTTGGGGGTCATGGTTTGCTGTTGTGTTGTTGTTCCATTCATTAGTGCTTTATTTTAGCTTTTTCAGTTTTTTTTTTCTGATTTCTATTGAATCTTCAATTGAAGTTTTCCCCCTGCCTTATCTTGCCTTTTTACTAACTTTCTTTTCTGATTGTGATTTCTAGTATCTTTTTTTTCTCGTGTCATTGTGCTATTTCCAGTTCATGATTGGCTGCTTTATTTTTTTTTTTCACTTTTCTCTATTTAGCTCAGCCATGGCTAATACAAGTAAGGAATGTCAACCTCATGATCATGTGGTCATGCAACCCACAATTAAAATTAAGATCTGATTCTAGAAAGCTGAAAGAGATCTGATAGGAGTGACACAATGAAAACCTGTCCCAAGGCACGAGCACTATTGGAATAAAATCGAATAACATCACGAAGCCAGTTAATCTTTAATAAGTCAGATTCAATTCGTTCAAGAAACTCTCTCACACGTTAAAATTAAATAGTTCAGAAGTATTATTCATCAATGGCTGTCGAAATGTAGGCTTACATGTGCTGAAAAATTAACTCTAATGGATATACCATTATGGATTGATTGAATTGATCCACATACAAAAACTAATCCAAAACCTTTACTAGTAAGCTCAAACTTTGATCCAAATAAGCTTTAAGTTGTAGCTAACAAAATAAAAATAAAGCTTATAAGTCTTAAGTTTTTATCTGTCGTGAGATGAGAATAAGAAAAGAAAACATTGTAGGTATGATACAAGACTTATTTATAGCCTATAATGTTGCTCACTAATCCTAGGAACTAAAGAAGAAGTTTTTGCCCCTTTGATTTCCAAGTTAGAAAAGGATTCTGATCTCAACCTTATATTTATCATTCTTTTGGAAGCATAAGGAAGCTACTTTAAATGCTCTTCTTTGCCACTTCTTGGTATCCTTCCAATATATGAAACACAAATTGTGTCAGCCATGTGTTTTCTAAATCAGTTTGGATTCATTTGTTTCATATGCTGTGTTTTCTCCTCACCTAACAAGTAAATAAAATAAAAATACTAAATCCTAATATTTAAAGGAAATAATCAATCTTCCCATATATAATAGGAAATCCAATACTAGTTAGAACTCCACAAAACGCATGAAACAGCATATAACAAGACTGACCTAAACTGGTACAAAATTACCAGCCTTATTGTTGAAACTTCATGGGATAAGGGTGGATTAGGCCCCAATTACACATGGATTAAATCTACTAAGTTCTCCCTCATGATATTCCAAATGATCCCCAAGTTCAGTCTTGACTGAAACTTACACAACCAGTCCATTCAATGCTTCTTTCAATATCTTCGTTTTGGACCTTGTGATGTGTCTATTTGAAACGTGTAATGGTTCCTTGGTAATTTTCGACTTATCCACTTCAAGAACATTCCCCTTTAGTGCTTTTAAAGTAGGCCTACTATTGTTTTAGTTTGTTTTTCATTTTTTTCCCATTGCTAGAAGTAACTGCTTCTTTTTCACTGATGTTGGTTTCTTCTTCTTACATTCGTTTGGTAGATGCAATCTAGAATTTCATTATTTTATCTATCTTTCTTGTGGTTTGACTACTGTGTTTGTGTTGGTTTTAACTTCCTCCATGCATGATTTTTCATTTTCCATTCCCTTTTTTTTTGTCATGATTGTTTCTTGCCCATATGGAATTGCTTTTTGTTTGATTGAACTTTCTTTTTTGTTAGTTGTGAATATAATTGCTTTTGTACTACCTTGCCACATTTCATTTCCTTCGCTTGCAAATGCATCCATTTTTATTTTTTCATTATATATATTGGTATTTCTACATGGTTCATTAATGCTTCTATATTTTTTTTGTATGCATCAATTCTTTTTTTTTTCATAACATCTTAGCTAAAGGTTTGTTGCTCCTTTTCTAGTTGAATTTCATGTTAAACTAGTTAGCTAGCCTTGCTTTGTTTTTTATGCTTTTGTTAATTATCTACTAGTAAATTAACATGCCTATTTTTCTTACAATCCCAATGGAATTACATTGCTTTTATAAGGTTGGTTTTTGCTTATCAACGACCCTTTCTATCTCCAACTTTCATCTCTACGTATTAAAAGCCTGTTTGAGATTGTAGTAGTGGTTGCAGTTTAAAATACTTTTCACTTAGAAATGCATTAAAAGGATATTTTTTTATTTTTTAAAAATTATTTTTGAAATCAACACATTAAAACGATTTTAAAACATTAAAAAACACTAATTTTTAGCAAAATAAAATAAAATTTAAAGGAACGCGAGCATTCCCAAACAGTCTCTAAGTTGATAGTTTGTATGATTTTCTTGCCTTTTGTTATGATATGGTCTTTGTTTGATTGCTTGCGTTTATCTATGCTGGTGAAGTCCCTTTTTTTATTAATTTATGACCAAATCTTTCTTGATGTTCTTTATCTTCCTTTTTCTTTTTCTTTTTTAAAAATTATGCTTCTCGAGTTTATGTATCATTGCAGTTGTTTCTGCCTTAAATGAGCTTCTCTTGCGCTTGGCGCTGCTTCTCACAAGTAATTCTGAATGACCTTCCTCTTCTTTTCCACTTCTGCTTGTGATTTTTATTTTTTTTGAAAGTTCTAGCCTACCATGGGATTAATCCATTTTTTTGTCCTTTATTGCCAATTATTTTCAAGGATTGCTCATTTCCTCTTTTTCCTTTTTCGTCTACCTTGCTTATTTTAAGGTTTAGAGCTTTAATGCAACCACCCTTCTAATTTGGGAGGAAGGATTTTATGCTCTGTCTTTGCTTTTTTGTGTTTCTATAAATCTACGCGATCTTTCCTTCACTAAATTATTGAGTTCCAAACTAGGTGTTTCATTAACTTATATCTTATTCTTGGAGTGGGAATTTTTTAATAGGTTTGGTTTTTTATAAAAATAAAACAACCAAACTAGAAATTTTTTTATAAATATTCAAAACCAAGCTGTACCAAAAACCAGTCCAAACCAACTGATTTTGATTGGGTTCAGTTTAGTTTTTTAAAGAGAAAACCTACAAAACTTGTGGGATTTTTTTGGTTTTTTTAGGCTTTTTATAGCCAAATTAAGTTGTACTATTTGTACAATCCAAAAAATAGTGAATTAGAAACTTTGATGAATCAATTTTTAAAATTTAAACCACATTCATCTTAAATTAGGTTTCATTTAGGGAGATCGACAATGATTGATATATGAGAATTTGAGGTGTTGTGTTCAACTGAGAAGGTGGAAAAGAATAGCCAGAGGTTGTGTTTGTTGGGTTTTGTGAAGAGAGATTGACAAAGAGTAGGAGATTGGAAGAGATAAAGATCAAGGAGATCAATAAAGACAACTCCTTAACAGTTTCTGCAAACTCCTATCTAAAAGGTTATTTTTTTAGCAATCAAGATATAAGTATTATTTTACTATGCAAATAAGAAAAACGAAAAAAACCCCTAACAAAATACCCTTTTTTCTATTTCAAGGGCAGAAGAGTATTTTTGTTGTGCATTTTCAAAATTGATCAATAAAATTGACCATATTCAATCTACAAATAATATTTGAATCCCTTTAAAAAGATGATTTTACCCTCAATATCAAAGCAATTGTTAAAAACAATAAAATAGTCATTATAGTACTTATATCCACAATAATTCTACTTCAAAAACAACTGAGATCTTTTAATTTTTTTAATTAACTCTTTTTTTTTTGTTTATTATTATTATTATTTGTTTTGTTAGGTTGTCAGGATCCGTAGATGCCTAGCCTTTCCCAACATTTCATTTTTTTTTTAACGCTACCTATCTATGGAAGCTTATGCATATATATGATGTACCTTAGTCTATGATACATCAAAATAGTACATCAGTTCCCACCCTATTTGTTGGACTTCTTATTGTGACAATATGCTTTTTTTTCATACCCTAATTTTAGGAGATTCTGTGTTTCAATGAGTTTGAAATGTTTTAGGGCAAAATAGAAGCTGAAATTAGATTTGGAAAACCAAAAAAAGCAACTATAGTGACCTCTCTAATTACGAGAAGTTGCAGAGACAAATATCATGTTGTTCTTTTCCAGCCCCCTATATATCCTGCCCATGCATGCAGGCTTGATTCTCCACCTCCATCGGCATAGGCGTCATTTTTTTTATTTTAATTTTTTAGTAATTCAGTTTTAAAATCTTTTATTCATTTAATTTTCTGTTAAGATTATACAAAAATAATCATTTTTTTTGGATTTCCCATAAAAATTACAATAAAGAGATATTTATGATATATTTTCTTGTTTTGGACTAAATATATATGTGAAATTATATTAATCTTTTTATTTACAATATAGTTTATTTGAGAGATTATTATAAGTTTTAAATGAGGATAGCATGATTTTAAATATATATCATCAATATAATTTCACTATAGTGGAACAATGTATATTACAATGTTTTGCTACAGTGAAATCTACTATTATTTGCATAAAATTCTAATTTAGCATTTGAAATTTTCATTTTTTATATAATTGATGCCTATAGTTTTAGGTGATTACATTTCAATCCCAAACTTTAATTTTTTTTCTCACATTTTAGTCTTTAGGATAGCATTTAGTTAGTGTCTCGAGATAGAAGAGATGAAGACAATTGGTACAGAGGAGACAAGAGAAAACAAGAGATGGTGATAAAATAAATCTATTTTAGAGAGAATAATTGTCTTTATATCTTATTCGGTTAATTATGAACAAGATAAAATAAAATATTAAAAAAATTTATTTTATCTTTAATATATTTTACTATCAAACTTGATATATTTAAAAAAATAATTAGATAATATTTTTTATTTTAATTTATATTGAGTGTTGAAATTAATTCTCTTCTAGTATAATTTGAAAACAACTGGAAAGTTAGTAGAATTAATATCTTCTTTCATATCCTTCGTTTCTATGTTGGAACTAATTGAAAATTGATTTAACTTTTTAGGATCAAATGACTAAAGTGTGCTATCATTAAGGTAGCATTTGATTATTCTCTTGAAATAGAAAAGATAAAAACAGTAAAGATAGAAACAAGTTTAGTTGAAGAGACAAAGATAAAAACATAAAAAACATGTCATTGAGATAATTTTGGAGTGAATTTTTATACTTTCAAAATATAAAACAAACAAAGGACATATCTCTAGAGGTAATATTTTTTTTTTTTTATTCCTAAAATATCCCTAGAACAAATTCTTAATTTTAAAATTGTCAAATTAATGCATATAAAGATAAAAGTAGTTATTATCATAGTTTTAAAACCCGACCTAGAGCAAGGCCAGGATCATGGAGTGGAAGGGTCAACCCTTGACCCAAGTTAACCCAAATTAAAAATGATTAAAATGATGTCATTTTGATAAAAAAAAATGAATGGGTTTTTGACCCGTGTTTTATCTCTAGTTGACTAGATTACGGGTTGACCCAAGTTTTTGATAAAGTCAAGTCAGGTCAATTCATCCTCTATTTTCTCTTAAACCTAGACCAGGTCAGGCCCTCTCAATTAATCATGTCTCGAGTCAATCTGTTAGGTCAGTAAGAATTTTATAATTAGAATTATTATAATATTATTAATTTCAACACTCGATATAAACTAAAGTGTGTGTGTCTTTAATATGTAAGTTTGATAATAATATATATTAAAAGCAAAATGAACTTTTATATTTTATTTTGTATTGTCTATTATTAATCAAATAGGATACAAAAACACGTATTTTGTTTTGTATATCAGTACTAAACATAATTTTATCTACTATCAATCACCGTCTCTACTGTCCTAAATCAATAATTAAATATTACATAATAAAACTTGCTAGTGTTTGTTTAACTTAGCACTAAGGTAGTGTACGGTTATTCTTATAGAACATAAAAGATATAGACAGTAAGGACAAAGAAGATAAGATAGAAAAGAAGATAAATAAAATCGTGTTTTGTAATGGTGTATAAGACGAAGTGATTGTTTTTTTATCCTGTTTGGTTATAGTGGACAAAACATAATAAAATATGAAAAAAAAATTATTTTACCTTTAATATGTATTATTGTCAAACTTACATATTAAAAAAAATTAAAATGCTATTTTAAAAAATAATTCCTTTTGAATTAACAATTAAAATGCTATTTAAAAAAAATCATCATATTATGTCATATTTTGTAAATAAAATTAAAACTTTTATGGTTATAGTTACAATAACTTTGTTAAAAATTATAGATGAGCATAATATGCAATAAATTGTAAGAAACAAATCGTACATAAATATTAATTGAGAGTAAAATACATATTTTTGTATTGTTAATTTTTATATAGTTTTCACAAATTAATTATTCTTTTATTTTAAATAAATTCACATAAAAAATATGAAAACATGATTATTTTCTCTTCTTTTTTTTTTTGAAACTTGATTTTTAGATTATGATAAGTTTTTTTTTAAAAAAAACGCACTACTAATTAAAAAATATTTTTTTTGTAAAAAAAACATTAATAAGGAAAAGGAGGTTTTGCCTAAAGAGATAAACTTTATCCTTCCTCAGTTTAAATTATTGAGATTCTTATGAATATTTATTTTAATTATCTTGGTTTTTTGTTATTAAAATACAATATTGTTAATAAAAAAGACATTTTTAATCAAAACTAAAAAATACATAAATAAAGAATGAGAACTTTGACTTAAGAAATACATTTTTTCCTTTAAAGTTTAAATTTTAAAACTCTTGCGGATATTTATTTTAATTTCCTTGAAATTAAATAAAAATTAATTTTGAAATTCTTCTCAGGCATCATGTGAGTGTAAAATCTAGTTTAATCTAAAGGAAAAAAGTTCATTGGAAATAATATGTTTCAAGTTTTTGGGAAAATATATTTTAAAAATAATTAATTTGATCTTACTAAGAAGCAAGATGATATTATTTTGTTACATATGGTTGAAATTAAAGAATGAGTAAGGAGTTTGCGTAATGGTGAAAACTTGGGAGACAAGATGCAGGAACATCTAGTCGAGGAAGCAAGATCAGATGGTGATGAAGGAATCAAATCAAACATGGTTGTGGTGATGATTTTTATCAGCATAATCGAAGGAAGGAAGAATTAGACACGTGGAAGTGTTGAAATTTATTTTAAATAAACAAATTATACGTAAATAATAAATTAATCTTAAATAACCTTTATTTTTTCCACTTAAATAACTCTTGATTTTTCTATATTTAATTCTTAATTTACAGTAGTTAGTCAATGATTAATAATGATAAAAATTAATTTTTATTAGTTCTTTAACGTTTTAACTTCCAAAATTCACTTTAAACAAAGGTAAATAAAGAATAGTCGTATTTTTTAGATTTATCCACTTTTTCATCTTATTTTTAGTGTTTTCTTTTAATTTTTATGATTTGATTTTCCTTAATTCTAGAGTTTAGATTAATCTTGTTAAGAGATATTTGAATTATATAATTTTTTGTTTAGATATCTTATATAGAAAAAGCAAAGTAGTGGTGTTGGGATCTTGAGAGATATATTGCAAACTTTCTAGTTATACAACTAAAAGATAATAAAATCTTAAGAATAAATAATTTATCATTGACAAGAACAGAAATCGTATTATTTTAAAGTGCTTTAATAAATAAATATTTTTTTTATTTTAATTTAAGTATATATATTTTTATTATTAGTATGCATATTAGAACCTTAAATTAATATATTTTATAAATTTGGATACACATGTTAGTATGCATGCATGCTGATATTATATTTGTTTTGAAAATATATTTGTTATAAATTATTATTTTGCATATTTATAGATTAAACTTGTATGATATTTTTATCTTTCTTGAAAATTTTCTTAGAATTACTTGAAAAATAGTTATTTTGTAATAATCTTAGCTTAAATTCACTTCATCGATATATCTTTTGAATATCTTTTAATTGATTTGAAAAAAAAAAGTAAATATACAGAAAAAAACTATCTTGATTAAAGATATTTAAAAAGTAATATTGGCCTTAAAATAATTCATTTAATAACTACTATTATCCTAAATGGAAATATTTTCTTAATCCATTTTTTAATTAAAATTTAAATTTAAAAACTCTTTTATGACCTATTTTTCCTATGCATAATAAGCAAGTTAGTTGGGGATTTCCTTTATTAAAGTAGTGTCTTCATCATTGAGTTTCAACATGTTTATTATAAAAAACAATTGAATTTTTTTTACTCTAAATTAATTATTTTTAATATTTTTAAATCATTTAATATATCAAAGTCAAAAATAAATTTTAAAAATCCAACAGCACCGCTCCTTTGCTACTTTGTGCACATTAACTTTCTATATATTTCAATTTTCTCTTCATACTTAAATTGCAAAGACCAGGGACCCAAGAAAAAATTGACTGATTTAATAATCTTTTCGATGGAAAAAAAAAAAAAACATGGTTGAAGAGCAATGCTGCTAAAAGTACGTATACTTGGTTTTTTTTTTTTATATATATATATATATACAACAATGTTCAAGATACATCACTTACATTTATAGCTAGCTCTCTTTATCTCTATCCCTCGTATTTTTCTGCAAGTTCGAAAAGGAAAAGGAAGAAGAACAAAAAAGATTAAGGATTCTTTTTACGAATTGATTTGAACGCTATAAAACAATGGCTGATGACATTATCAGTAATCATCACTGGTTCGAAAACCAGTAACCAGTGACCCAGCAAAGAAAAAGACTGGGACTTGGAACGGACCGACCCTCTACTCTTAATGAAAAACTTGGGATGCATAATACTCGCTCTCATTAAACACAGGTCTTAAGTCTTCCTTGCACATGAACTCCAAAGGGAAAGAAACAAGATGTCCTCGCGTCGACTGTAATCTCTCCAGTGGATCGGTGTTTTTTATGTCTCCATTTTGGTAAGATTCAAGCTTTTGGGGGGCTATCCCTAAATCGATGGTGGTGTGACCAAGCCTATCCTTCCGGGACACCATACTTTGTCTGAGCGCAGCTCTGCGGGTGGTCGGGGACAGAAAGCAATCAGTTAGCGCGCGTGCACGCACCCAATTAGAGAGCATGGTGGGGGAGATGATAAGTGAAGTATCATACCTGGTATGTATAAGATCATTAGGCACGCAAGAGAAGACATCCTGGTAGATCATGGTATTTGTCTGTCAAATGAGAATCATCAATAAATCGTTAGTTTGCGTGCCAAATTGGAGGCAAATGCAAAAGCACCAAGCGGACAACCTCATGCAAAAAGCAATTCTTATAGCTGATACGATACAGAGAATCATTTCTACCCCCCTTATATCTGGTTGAAAACAAAAACACTTGAAGAATTTCTTTTGCCCCTGGAGTCTTGATACATCTACTCAAGTTTACAACAGAGATGGGATATATAATACTGTAGTTCACTTTTTGCTAGTTTTTAGAAGAAAAAAACACATCTAAAGAAAGTAGATGAGTCGAATCGACAAAACTATATGAACTAGATCATCCAATCCAATTATCATGAATTAAAAAACCTTTCAAGCAAAAGTGAAAGGAGGAGAAAACGCAAAATCTACACTCGAAGAAACTAATACATCTTTTAATGGTTTCACTAGAGAGGAGACAGTACAAAATTGGGTCCTGTTGCTATTGATGGATGGCCAATACTTGAATATAAATGAAAAGATTAAGTTCCAGTAAAATTACAAGAAAAAAACTTTGTTAATCAAGTAATTTATATGGATGCATGTGATAATGATTTCATTTTTTAAAACAAATTACTCGAGTAAGGAAAAATTGGTCATATATTTACTCATTGATAAATTGGAAAAAAGCATCGCAGATGAAGGAGAGCATGATTATTTCAAGTACATGACTTGACTTGATATTTTAAATATTTTGTTAATGTGTTTTACAAGTTATATGAATAAGAAACCTATATTTGTTGATATTGTGAAAGGAGTGCAAATGTTAGGTTATCAATGAAAGAAGTCAATTTTTTTTTTTTTATCAAATGATTTAAAAACTAGATGAAACTAAAGAAGTAGATATTCGTAAGGAATTATTATGGACAATTGCTGAAAGTTCAATTAGGATCATAAGATATTATCATAGACAGCGCAGAAAATTTTAATACACTTGGAAAAATATTTCAATCTATGATACTTAATTATATTGTGTTAGGTTTGAATATTATCAAAAATCTATCACATAAAAGCTGGTTATTTTTGCTTATATTGATAATTCAAAAAATATTTTAAGACCGACATGTATTCTAGCATCAAATCCAGGGATTAAAATGAAATTATCCGATAAAGACAAAATAAGCTAAAAGACAAAAGAAGATAACAATCTAAGCGTTACAATTCAGCGTGTTGTAAAAGGGTGTTATACAAATGTGGCACTATGTCGTGTGGTCTAAGGAGTTTTCTTCTATTAGGTTTTGTTTAAGAACTTGGAAACTACATAAGACAATGACTAGCAACTTACACCCTATTTTAATGCAAGCTTTTGAACCCATGAACTCAGCCCTCAATACATAGGGAAGACCTCCAGATTCAGCATAAACACACAACATTATCTTATCTGACACTATATATATATATATATATACATGGGATATTTGAACAAACAGGCAGCAGTTCCCAAATGTTCTTCGCATTGAATCTAAATTTTGAAAAAGAAAAGGTACTGAATTAAATAGTCTGCTAAAATAAAACCATTTTTGTTCTCACCTTTGCAGTTGACATCCATATGTCTTTGTAAGTTGAATCAATTACTGGGTCAATTACTTTATTGATCTGAGATTAAAAGAAAAAAGAATGTACAGAGTCAGCTGGAAAGCAGTTAGCAATAATCTATCAGTGCTGTGATTTCCTCCACTGTGGAGCAGTCAATATTTCTACAATCACAAACACTAACCGCTTTGGAATGAAGACCAAGGTGTTCAGACCACAATGAAAGGCGAAGACTAAGAGTAAATTTTCCAGCTTTCCGAGGCTTCCCTCCCATTAACGAGTCCACTAACTCTTTGTCTTCAATAAGTACCCCAATCTAAAAATATTGTCACAAAGAAACAATGTAATAATATTCCTTCATCGTTAAAAGTTTTACTGCCCATATGCTATAATATCAATTCTCATTCTCTTTCACTCCTGCTCACTTACTCATCATAGATCCAATTTTATCTTTGTTCTTTTCCAGTGACAAACTTTATCAAGGGCACTCTGTTTAAAGTTTGAACCGGGACAGATGATCATTTCTTAATTGTATCGGGTATGTTTTAACTTTGAGAATCAAAATTTCTCAAAACAGTAAAGCTTGTAGAAAAACATGGAAAAAAGTGATACCTCAGAATCTCGTGACCCAAGCAGACTCCTGTCATTGATATTGGCTGATCCAATCAAGGTTGTACGGTCATCTATTATCATGATTTTACTATGGACATACACCTGTAGGTACAGTAAGGATCAATAAGCATTGTGTCAAATGTAAAGAAGCGTGTACATTAATAGATGAAGTGAATAAATCACCAAATATTATACATTGAGGTGAGGTGCTAACAGAATTTTGTCAATGACCGTGGAGCAAAATAAAGATGAAGTTAATGAACTGTACAATATCTATGCATCAAAGAGAAAACCTGACTAGTGGCCACAGGACCACCATCAAAAAGTCGACCATAAGATCTAAGGCCATAGAAAGAAATGTAATCATGTGTCTTGGGACCAAGATGATCATAAAGATTATGCAATATTGAATTCTGTCCTCTGCAAATAGTTCGATATTGCCAATGCATTATGGCTCTGACAGATGCTGCACCACCATCATCTACACCACCCTGTGAGACTAAAACTTGAGCCAACAAAAGAAAAAGAAAAAGAAAAGGAACATTCAGATTTCAAATTTCAGGGAATGAGCCAAGAATTAGAACCTGGAAACCTGGAAGCAGTGGTATGACAATTATGACCCTGAAACATTTCTTATCATTAAATGCTCGCATAATACGCCGATACAAAGCTTCTAACACACGATTCCGTATAATATCATCTCCTGAAAGACCTGATATAAGAAATTGATTCTGGGAAACCCAGCAATGAAGCAAAAGTCAGGCAAAATGAATAACTTCAGACTTTAAAAAGCTGCCTTAACATTAAAATATGAAACTTTCATGGTGATTAGAAAGACAGCAAAAATAAAGAATAATTACAGTTAATAAAATTAATTCTTTTAGTCTGCTCATTCACATAACCATCTGTTAACCAAATTATTAAAAGCTTATGGTAAAATCTTTCTTGATGCTTTTGCCAGCATTAAAGAAAACTCTTTAGAATCATTAGAAAGTGACATCCATTAATATTTCCCCGCTGTTTCCTCATAGATGAAAAGCTATTCTTCTGTATAAAGTTTATTATTCTTTCTCTCTAAGCAGCAATCAATTCACAGCTTCCAACAATGTATAACACTTCCCCTCTAAAACTGACTAAATCCACTTCCTGTGGCCTAAACCCATTCATCCTAGGCCACAGTTCTACAGTCTTGATTTTTCCTTTCCTTAGCCTACCCAGGGCCCAGGCTCATATACATGTCTTTCAAGATGCAATCTTAGAAAATGTAAATGAGCAAGTCCATAATGTAATATCAGAGTGTCTAAATGAACTCATGACTCTGGATAACAGATGAAACTGGAATCAATTGCCTTCGCCTGATATTGAGGAGATGGTGAAGGGTACCGAGTGCAGTTGGGTAGTTTAGAGATGGGATTGCCCCTGTGCGAATACCAACCCTCTATATTACGAGATAAAGCTTGAAAACTTATATTTTGTGTTAGATACAAGTTTCTCCTTGCCATTCTACCCTTTGCTCTTATCTAAAAACCATTTATATAAATACTTAGCACTTGAAATCTTTTGTCACTGCACCATTAGCATCAAGTACAGCCCCTTTTTATTTTGTGCTTTAAACCAAACTCGTGGCACTCTTCCTTTCCAGTGATGCAAGATCCCACTCTCGGTGACTGAACCTATATAATGAGATGGTAATTTTGCAAGCAGCTGTTCAAGATGACTTGAAAAACTCAATTCTAGTCGATATGATTGTGAGAAGAATGAACAGCACACAATCTTTTCAATTGAGTGGCTCAAAATATAATTCCACCAAGGAATCTATTCAAATTGAGCTGGATGTCCTTGTCCTTGAGTTCTTCGATAGGCAGCTGGTTCCATTCACAGAAAGAAACAATAAATAATGCATAATAGTTTATACCTCGATGTAGACAAAGTGCTCTGCTTTCTCAATAAGAGAACAATAAGCACAGTGAATACTCTCTTCAATTTGGCTTGTTCCAGCAGACCACTGACTCACACTCCTTATGACCTGGAAAATGAGAGAAATCATTGATGCCAGAGGATACAGATAAGTTTTATGGATTATATATAAACATAAAAAGTGCTAAATAATAATGGTAAAGTTAATGGGAAAAAAAACAATTGTATTGTCTTGTAGAATGTGAAATTAAAACAGAAACACATATGCTCTTCCAATTATACACATTAATCACCAGCAACAAAAACACCAAATAAATTGTTCTCTTCCAATTGTACAACATTCATCATTGGTCATGTACCAATAGAATTCCTGGGTGAGATTCAAAAGCATATAGTAACAGATATTAGACCTTCACTTTTTTCTTTCCAAATGCAGAACTCAAGGCTGGCACCGGTTTTAGATTTTCACATTTCTTCTCTTTTTTTTTTCAATAAATGGACAGACCTTTCAGTTCCTCTAAATTTGATTTACATCTAGTAGATTAAAATAAAAATTAGATGCTTCTATGGCTAGCCATAAGGCGTGCAATACTTAATCTACACATATCATGAACAGTAAGAAATTTGGGGCAAAGTATGTTAAATAAGATCCCATGATGGCATTGAGGACTGAGATTATCAGATGACTCAAGGTAGGTCTCTTATGCTTTCTTGGTCATGTTAAATAAGAATTGCATAAAACATCATGAGTTGTAACCCACCTGACAATGACAAGAAACACGAGGACCAACTTGGCCACTTTCATCCGCAGAACCAACCTGATCAACCCTTTCTTGTGTTTCCCACCACTCCAAGTCCGAAGCTTTGGTGCCAGGCTGCGCCAATAAATCTGGTGACATTTTCACATGAAGATCTGAGCCATTGTTATCTACGAAGCTTGTCATTGGCATATCTGGAACAACCAATTCAATTTTGGATTTCCAAAAAGCATGTGGAAGGCTTCTGCCAGGGGTAGAGTCCAACCCGTTTAATTTTGGACCTACACCAGAACCATCAGGCCCCTCAGCTTCCTGAGGCAAAAGAAGAGGGATGTCTTGTAAAGATGATCTAGATGAAAATGAATCTTGCCGTTTGATTCCTTTCACATCATCTTTGATACCCTTTCTTTCAACTTCCATCTCTCTGTTTTGCCCCATATAGTGTGGAATAACCATGTGCTGCTGAGGCATAAGTAGTGGAATAGCTTCCTCATATGGAGCTTTACTTCTCTGGAAAAGGAAAAAAGTATATTCATGTTAAAATTAAAAGTTTTCCCCAACCAGCAGCACAACCATACTAATTGGTGCTAAACTTTGACCTTGGCATAGTTCCAACGCTGTACAAAGTGCCTAGCTACATCACGGCAAGGTGGTCCCCAAAGAGCACAATGGACATCATGCCAAGGCATGCGAGGATATTTGCCACGATCCAGTTCATCTTTCATCATATCTTCCCATGAATTTGGTTCAGATTCCCTGGAAAATGAAGAGAAAATTCATTTCATAAATCCAGCAAATGCAAACCCTGCTTCTAATCCAGTAAATTAATATGCTGATTGCACACCACACTAATCAGTCATAATTTTCAGATGACTCATTGAACAGAAGTCTTTTTATGACTAAGAATGTGTTTGGTAATGAGTTTGGGCTGCGTTTGAAAATGATGTTCAAAAAACTTTGGGACTAAAACAACATCAAAATGTTTGCATGCTTTTGGATGGTTTTGATATGAAAATGTCAAAATCATTTAAAAGCATCCAAAAAAGCTTCAAATTGATGCCTTTTCAGCCCAGATGCACTTTTGCAAAAGCACATGCACCGCATTTTCAAACACAGTAAAGCATTGCACAAAAATGCTATTGGCAAATTGTTGTAAGATTTACTTCAAGTACAATAACATAAGCACTTCAATTGATTGTCTTTGATTGAGCATCTATTTGTGTTTATTACTTTGAACAATCTTGTAACTGCAATTAAGCATATAGTACGTTAATTAAACAGCAGAAACCAGTGACAACAGATATAAGATGGAATCAAAAGATAACCATAGTAACGAATCATTCTTATGTTTCATCATCTCTCAACAGATGTTCATTGAACATTCTAAGAAAAGGCATTTGAGTTTGTATTTGGTAATGCGATACAAGATGCTTTTCAATTGAAAATGCATCAAAATAATTTTTTTGGACTTTTTTTATTTTATTTTTGACATCAGCATATTAAAACAATCAAAAAGCATATAAAAAGCATTGATTTAATACTTTTTCGGACAAAAAGTAATTTGAAGAACACTTTGAAAAGCAAGTCCAACCACAAAAACAAACACTCCTTCATGAGTAGAGGAAAAACGAATTACCTTGGATTATAATAATCCTTTCCTGGCCATACTTGAGGAGGGCAGTCACCCACTCTGTGTTCACAAGTGTCATAACGACCAAAGCACAAGTCCAGTCCTCCAATAAAGCAAATCTGGTGATCAACAATGACAAGCTTTTCATGGTGGGACCTAAACATAATCAAAATATATATCAGAAACTGAAAAGCTCATTGTCATGAAGATAACTCAAATTTGGTTCTCACTGACACTCTTTGAGCCTGTCCAATAATGCATACCAAAGGTAAACACCTGTAGAAAAGTGGTCAGGGTAGCGCAGCACTCTCACATTCTCATGGATACTAAGAAGCTTTGTCTTGCTATAGACACTATTGATTTTCAGAGCAAGAGCCACCTCTTTATAGAGAAGAATATATATCTGCAGTGAAAAATTAAGATTAAATCAGTGGTCATCCATAACCAAAGCAAGTCAGAAGAATTCTTGCAAAGGAATCTTGATAAAATTCTATTTTATCTGTTGAGGGTTTTCCATAATTTTTAAAACTTTATCAGTACCCCAAAGTTTATATGTAATTTTACCATTTAACCAGGAAGCACATGTGCATGTGGAAAAGAAATGTAGTGGAATACAGTTCTCACAGAAGCTGTCTTTTTATTCTCCCTTCCCATAAATCCAGAGAACATCTGCGCCCATTAAAAAGATTCATGGCCTATCCTCCATTTTAATACCTTTAGTTATGCTTTAAAAAAATAAATGAAAAATGCTCCAAAAGTTTTGTGCATATTATAAATAAAACCAAATATCACCTGTTTGGGAGTGGTTGCGGTTGCTTTTCAAAGTGTTTTTCGTGCCGAAATGCATCAAAATGATGTTTTTTTATTTTTTTAAAATTATTTTTCTAGAACAGCGCATCAAAACGATCCAAAACATACTAGAAAAATTAATTTTTAGCAAAAAAAAAAATTGAATTTTGGGGGAACGCGGTTTGCACCACGTTCCCAAACGCTCTTGGACCATCACAAGTAACAAAGCGTCAAAGCAGAAAGAAGAACAATAAACAAGCAGTTTGCACCTGAACCCCTTGTTTAGCTTTGGCTTCCAGCAAAGAATCAAGTCTAGAGGAGGCATGAGCACAAAAAGGACGTCGTAGATAAAGCTCTGGGCACAGCCACCAGCCACAAATAAATATCTGCACAGAATTTCCAAATATAAATTATATGGCAGAATAAATACTAATGAGTAGTGCTGATCCTAAGTACTGGATCTGACCTCAGATTTAGCATCCTCAATTGATAAAGCAATGGCTTCAAAAGCTGCCCTACCATCTACAAACCACTGGGCCTGACTACCATCTTCAGACAAACCTCTAGGAGGAGCAAAAGAGGCAAAACGATGAGGATGACACCAACCCTCAGGAGGCCTAAGTCCAGCATCATTAATTGCAGCAACCCAATCTTTAACTCTAGCACCATTTTTAGATCTCAAGTCTATGCTTCTGTTTCCACATGCAACCTTTAAAGTTTCCAATCATCTGTTAGCGAGTGATATTATCTGATACAATTTCCTCATCTCTAAAAATCATTAATAAATTTAACTGTAATGAAGAGGAATATCCATCACAAATTTAAACAATTTCCTTAGACACCGCTACTTTGCTTCAAGAGGCACTAATAGCACAGTATTTTGTCTAATAGTACAGCCCACTGGAATTTTCTGCATGAAAAACAACAAAGTTTCCAAAAATTTCTTTGTTTCTTTCTTTTTTGAATAAAACTGCACTTCAATTTGTTTGGATGTATGTGCACTTTACACAAAACATGAATTATTAACCCTGATTTTCTACCATCCAGGTTAAACTTACTATTGCAGCTCTTTGTCTCCTTCCCATGCAAGGATTTTCTGTTCTATCAATCTCTTCCAAACGAGAGCTAACCAAAATGGAGACCAAGAAGTAGATCCAGGTATGAAAGGAAGTTGTAGTTTCCATGATATTAGGTGATATAGAAAGGACCTCTAACTTGGTATTGTCTTGAAGATTGTACCTGGAAGTTTTTCCTCATTTTCATTCAACTATGTTTGAGTTTTGTTTTGCTGTGTTTTTGGATTGTAGTAATTTTAATTTAAGTGGATGGACTAATTGCTTGGAAGAAGCTGGTTGTACTTCTTTAATGCTCTCCAAACACTCGATCATGGTCCAATCAGAATGCTCATTGTTTCACGGTGGTTTAGATTTTAGTTGTTGAGGTCCTGGCTTTACTGTGAGCTTCTTGTTCTTAAAGTCTTTTGTTCAGCTGTTTAGGTGGTGGTATTGTCTTGTGTAATCTCATATTTGATTTGGAGGTCATTTGGTTGTTTGAGGATCCTGTATCATAGGAAGACATAGTATTCTTAAGGCGAGCTCAGATATCTAAATGAAAACCAGTCAGCAAAAAAGAAAATGGAGGTCAGTTTTGTAATTAAATCAGCAAAAACTAATAAAATGTCATGCAGTTAGACAATATGATACACTGATAGCCCTTTCCCTTTGTTTCTTATTCTTTATTAGTGAGATTTGTGTAAGCACAAAAAACTACTTTTAGAAGGAAAAACAAACTAGAATATCTAATGTAATAACCAGATTCAAAATGAATTTTTCACTTGTTCTGAAGTCATTCTATAACTGGAAAAAGAAACGGTGAGTTTTACTTCAAAAGTTACAGAAGGCTTTAGAAAGTACGAGGAAAAAAATTAATTGATACTGACAAAACTGGAAGTCACTGATAAAAGTGAACTAAGCAATTTAGCCTGAATTATGATAGCTGGGATTCACTATTAATAAATTGAACATATAGTACCTAAGAAACTGTTGTATCTAGAGGCATCTAGCATGAATTGACCTATATTTCTTTGCTAAGTTGTTTACTAGACATTTCCTAAAAATACCACCCATGTAATCAGTCAGATTTTGACATGCAGGGAAGGATCACTCACTTTTGAAAATGTAATGGCTATCATCTAGGCTGCCTTACATTAAAACAGTATTGTACTACAATAACTTTTCGGCTTACAATGTCCTTGTGTGTGGTAACTGATCCTTAAACAAGTAAAGCAGCTAACGCCAAAGCCAGGATATGCCATCATCAGCAAAGCATAGGGGCAGATCGTGTACAAAATAATGTCATCAAAATTTTAAGATTACATGTTACAAAAGCAGGATAGAGAAACCACCACATAAGAAAGAATCTACACGCTGCTTACCTTAAAACCATGTCGTAAAGGATTCCGCTCCTTTATTTCCACTGCTAATGACACTCGGCCTTCACCACTTCCATCTGAAGCAGGTAATACATCAAAAACAATTATATCCAAAAGCTTGGTATCAAAAGGATCAGCCAGCAGCGCCAAGAATCCTGGTTTCAAAACAGCCCACACCTGCAGAAAATCAGAAAACATGGACAATGCTGTGTGACTCTTAATGTTATGGATAAAATTACAGCATTCTATTGTTGGTGTACCATCAAGAAGCCCCCAATTAGACCACAAAAGTTGTCATGCATCTCCAGGGAAAATTATTGTTGAACTTATCTTTTCCCTTGCCACTACTCGCAAATTCCCTCTTAGCTTTAAAATGATAAACAACATTTTTTCTATCTAAAATTTTGATCCAATTATCAAGTTTGAATAATTGCAGCAATATCCAATAAACTAGTTGTGATTTTGTAAGGAAATTGCAAATGCTGGATCTTTAAGGAATAAGATACATAAAGGGTAAAAATTGTGAGATGCAATGCTACAGCATAATTCTTTATCTTGCAAAATGAATTGCGGTTATCATGTCAAGGACTTTCAGATAACTTGGCAGAATTATGTGCAAGGACCAGGCATTTCACCAAGTCTTGTCCAGCAAAATGTATGGACATGATGATGATATTTTGTTTGGTTGCTTCTGCGTATACCTTAGGCAGCATATGTGGTGCCCCTTTCACATTTGAGCTCCACAATACAAGCCAATGCATAAAGAAAATCTGCTTTTATACCAGACTTCAAGTCTACCCAACAAAATTTGACTTTCTTTTCAAGAAGATTTCTAATTGGAATATAAAGACCAGAAGTATTTCCAAACCATCTAAATCAATAAAGGAGAAAATGAGGAGGTACCTGCACAAATGCACATGTTTGTGCAAACATTTATTTGTGAGGTCTTGTATGTGCGTTCTTAGAAGAAGATTCAGTGTTAAATACTCATAATATCATTCAACAATGTCAATAAAACTAAAAGTAACGATGAAGAACCCTACACAGAAACCTTCATTTTTTGCACAATTGTGCACACACAAAAATGAAAAATGTAACTTCAAATCAAAGCCAGATGCAGACCTAGTTTTGGGCAAGATTGCATTACCTTCTGCCAGTTGTCATTACAGCAACTAAACCAACTGCAAGCACAACATTTCCTGGAATCATCATCCTTCACTATTCGTGGTAGATGCTTCACCATAACATATTCTTCTTTCAGCTTAGGGCCATATTCTGGTGAAAATGACAGCTTAGAGACCTCCAAAAACTTGCAAACCTACAACAGCATGGTGAAATGCATGCCAATTAGCAACCAAGAAGCAGTAAAAATTAAAAGCAAGAAAATATTTTTAATTTCAAATCATCAAGTTTCAAAAACCAAGACTTTGGGATTATGGATTGAACTAGGTTCATACAGTTCATCGTCACACCACGCAAACAGAGAAAGTTTCTGACTTAAATAGATATCAATTGATTCAAGCATTCAAGGGAATGATGTTTCTAAAGGTTGCATAGATGAATGGCAGCCTGGCAGTTCAAGTGATGCCTTATGTTGAATGAACTGCCGGCATGCTTATGATGAGTTCAAAGACTCATAAAGTAGTCAAACCCCATCATAGATACACAAGAGCAGAAGACATGAAGCACTGATTAGGACATGCAATTGAGAAAGGAAGAGAAATTGATGCTTCCATGAGATGCCTGGTGCATTGTGGCTTGAACATCACATAACAAATTCAAAAGACAGTGTGGTACTTAATTGATCATTGTTAGATTCTAGAATATTAAATTAAAAAATTCCTAAAGCAACATGGAAGAAGAAAAAAGAAAGTTGGATTCGATTTTTCTTAAAAAAATATTCACATCTTATATATAGGAGGACAAGAGAAAAAAAAAAAAAACAAAAAAAAACAAAAAAAAAAAAGAGGGCATCTAGGAACTAAAACAAATAAGTTGAGCTGGCCCTCGCATTGGATTTCATAGAAAAAGCTAGTAGAGCTATCAGATCTATCTATCTAAAATTTACATTTTTCTAAAGTCGCTACCATATAAAAGTTAATCTATGATATGCATTTTGTTATCTTGAAATATGAGTTTTCACTTACCACAAACAAATGAGGAAAACGTATTCCGAAATAACAATAGCAACAAAATTCAACAAGCACCAGAAACTTGAAAAAGAAGAAGAAGAATACCTCTCGGGAGTTCACAATATCCATGTTCCCTAAAAAGTGGTTCAAATATTGTTGCATTGTAACCTTTGCACGGTCCGACATTGAATTCTGTCTTCCCAACGCTGGACGGATAACTGGTAAAGCAGCACTTGATGGAACATCTCTGAACAGAAAAACCACCTGTAAGAACTATGAGAATTATTGAAGACAAGGACATAATTCATGTTTAACAATTACACAAATGTGTAAGCTGTGACCTGTTTTTGGCACTCTCATCATGATGCAATGGAATGGTCTCATCGTCAGCATCATCATCATCATTAACCATTGGTGTATGATCTCCTATTCCTAGATTTTGAAGCCATTCTTTAACCTTTAATATAATTTTCCAATAAAAAGCACATCAAAACCACACACCTTCCCAGAAAAAAATCAAATTACCAACATAACAACCTCAAAGAATTCATTTACAAAAGTAACAAACACAACCAATGCCATCCACCACACACACAGACACACCTGCTCTTGCTTCTCAAGAATTTCCTCGAAAAACACCCGTTTCTTCAATGCAAAATGTAAATAAAACACTTGTGCCGCTTTCTTCAATAATCTCCACTTGAACTACATTCACCAAAATAAAATTGCACGTTAAAAATTTCAAATTTCTTTGCCCCTACTATTTCCAAAAAAAAAAAATTGTACAATACTGTTTCTTCAAGAAAACAAGAAAAGAAATTATAGTCAAAAGATTCTGTACAAATTAGAGGGTTCAATAATGTTTCAATACCTAATGTGTAGCTTCAAAAGTTTACTTTTTACTAGCTTTTTTTATGAATATTTAGAGCATCCAAACACGGCCTAAAGAATATTCAAATTCAAATTCAAATTGAATAGTCAAAATTCAAAACCTAAAGAATCAAATTTGCACACAAAATTTAGAAACCTATAAACAAAATCTAGTTCAAATTCGGTTAATTGATCGCGTATCGGTACCTGCTTATATTGAACTTCGATTGTATAAGATAATTGAACAGGACTAATATCGCTGGGGTCGGGTCGAGAGACGGATACAATAGTAGCTTGTGGTAATTCATCAAAAATCCGGCCGGATTCCGGTGTCGAACCTTGACGGAAAGAGAAGAAGGAAGATATGATTGAGGATGATGGTGGTTGTAACGGTGTTGATGGCTCTGATTGCATTTGTACGTAACGGGGACCGCCGCCGCCAACACTCCCCCCTCCCATTAATTGCGCTGACGATGCCATTGATGTTGATTATGATTTAAATTAATAATTTAGCTTTTGAGATCAGAATTTTCTGGTGGAGAGAAAGGGAAAAAGGGAAGGGAAGTCGTGGGAGAGTTGGTTTGGGGTTTAAATAAGTGAGCGCCGTCGACAACCAGCCAACGTGGTCAATTCTGGAAAGTATTGGAAAGGTCGCCTTTTAAAAAAACAATTGTGGGTTAACGGATTCTCCGAACCGAATAAGAAGGGACCGATCTTCTTGTACTATATAATTTATTTCTCTACCCCGTGTTCGGTCCATGCCCATAGCTTAAAAATTAAAAAATTCTTAATAAATGGTGCATGTGCTATAATTATATTTTTTAAACTCGAACTCCAGAAAAGCCACCGGTCAATACTCAAGTCAATTTATTTTTTTAATTTTATAAAAAAATCAACAATGTTATTGGTTAATTGTTTTTCTAAGTGGATTGATTTACAAGTCAATTATATTTTTATTCGAATCATATTATATCAATTTTATTTTTATTTATATTAAAATTTGATCCAATCTAGACTTTGAATTATTAATTTATGGATGTTAGGTTAGTTAAAGTTTTAAAAGTAACTTGAAATGAGAAGAAAAAATGTTGTATATACGAATTTTTGAAAAATCAATGATGTTTTGCTATTTTATTAATGATTTAAACAAAAAAACACACAATTATTGGAACTACTAAGATTAATTTGATTTGGTTATCAATTTAAAAACACTATATTTAAAACTCGTTTTATAATTTTATTTAAAAAAATATGACTTAACAATTTGATTTCCGACATATGTTTGGAAACTAAATAAGTGTATGTGTTGGTTTTGTATTTAAAGATAGCTCAATTTGCTATGTTATAATATGTCAGGTAAAAGAAAGTATTAAATTATAACTAAAATTGATATACTGTAGCGCGGAATATGTACATTGAATTATTATTATTATTAATGAAATAATTAATAAATTTAAAAGAAAATATTATTATTAGTATTGAAAACACATTATTATTTATATTATAAAATTTTATGATATTTTTTATAAAAATAAAAAGTGAGCCCGCGGCGCAATATTATTAAAAATAGTCAACAATTTTAAGTATTAATATAAAAAATATTATAATTTGAGTTGTAAATATTATTATTTTTCTTATAATACAAAGTATTCATATAAAACATATTATTATTTGTGTTCTAAATATATTTTTTATATATATAATTTAAAGTATAAATATCAAAGATATTATTATTTTTTTTATAATATTATTATTTTTATAAGAATTGAAATTTTTAATAGAAAAAAATATTATTATCTGCATTCTAAATATTCTTGGAATTTTTATGACTTTAGCAATTGTGTTCTCGATTCTTTGTTTGAAATATACTTTGTGAGGTTCATTTGGAGAATTTAAAATCTGGACATACTCTTCAATGGTAAGGGTCTTGTCAACGTTTTCAAAGGTGAAACATCTATAACCTGGATTTCAAAAATGCATTAAAGCCTTAACTGCTAAAATATGAATCAAGATCCTTATTAGATGGGAAATTCTCCCATACTTTCTTTAAAAAAAAGTTTCATCCTCTGTCTAGTGACTAGCTTTCATGAAAACAATATAGAAGTTTGCAAGGAATAGTTGGGATATAATGTGACCACCATTACCAAGTAAAAGCTCAGCTTATAAGGTAGGTTGTTACTCCCCACCTAACATAGAATTGAGTTTATTTGAAAATCAAGATGCATGAAGGCATTATTCCACACCCGATATTCTTATGCATAAGCAATATATATATAAATGCAGGGTAAAGCAATGAAAGAAAAATATGCTAAAATAAAATTAAATAGACCAATATAAATAGGAAAACAATCAAACAAGCAAAACTCAATCTAACCAAACAAGGCTTCCCCAATGGAGCCGTTATCCTGTCGTGATGTACATGACATCGTGTGGTAGAGCTACCTCTTGAAAATTAAAGGGGGCTTTAGGGTTTAATCATAAAGTTGTGATTATGGGGTTTAAGAGTCGCCACCTAGTATTATGGTCATTAGAAAACCCAATGGTCTACGAGAATCTAGGTAAGGGGATTAGTTATGTAAGGGGATGACGCATCAATCCCAATACACCTTACCTCAGGTAAGTTGCATTGCTTGTTGATTGTTTTTTTAGGTCATGTTTCTATCTGTTGGTCTCGTTTAAAGTTCAAGGCAGATCTCTCTTCGTGAGTAAGTCTCTCCCTTATTAGATTAAATTCTAACTATTCTAAGGTCCATATTCAACATCACATTTATTTCTTAGATATAGTTAATTCTTAACATTTTGAATAACACTATAAGACACTTTCTCAATATAAGCATGATCACTATATTTCTTAGATATAGGAAATATGCATTAAAAACCTTTAGGATTTGGTCATATGCACGAAAGTAAAACATTTTTTTTTTGTTTTTTGAAAATATATTTTATCTTTTAGTTTTTGGATTTTTTTTTTGTTTTGGAGAAAAAATCAGATATTTTTTATACCGAGTCTGTATCCTACAGTGTAAGTCTACAACTCAATATTAGACAAAATTATTAGAAAAATTGTGCGACGGACCCACAAATAATTTTAAAATGATCTTTGAAAAAATTATTTTTATATTTGGGCTAGACCCGTCTCAACCCAACCCAACCCAAATGGTTGGGTCGTTAATGGTCACGACATTGAGGCTAAAGCTGCTGGGATTCACGATAGAGGAGATGGTTGCAACGACGATAGAGAGAGAAAAAACAATGTTGAAAAAAGCTAAAAAAGAGGGTTTTTTGCTCATCTTACACTATTCTCTCTTTCTCATTAATGCCTAAAATCCACTTTTATTTATAGAGGGGAAGAGGGACATCTTGTCTTTGTTAGGGACCAATCTTAGCCCTTGATTCAATCGAGAAGGATCTCAACCGTTAGGTCAAAGTCATCATCATGAGCTGCTAAAATTCGGCTGCTAAAGGCTAATTCGGTTAGTCTCTTTAGGGCAACACCACAGGAGTTGTAGGGGCAATCAACTTGCAAGAATTATACTGAGGTGTAGTACAATGTCAGGTCATCATAGTAATGTATAGTTTGTCTGATTTTATGAAGAGATGAAGCATTGAATGCTCTGAAAAAATAGTCATCTGAGCAGCCTTTCAAGTACAAAATGTTAAAGATCTTGAACAATAGTTAGACGACAAGTCATTTGACATTTGTTTTTAAGTGCTGGTCAAAATGGTATTGTTTTGTACCAAAACAAACCGTTTTGGTCAAAATACACCATTACATTTAAGTGAAATGACACTGTTATGATTTTCTTAGGGTTTAATTAGGGATTTGACTAAATTTAATTTAGTCCTTTGGCTTTTGATTTTTTTTAATTGCATCCCTAATTGACATCGAATTTTTAATTTTATGCGATTTTACCCTTGCTAAACTCCAATATCAACCTTGAATTTTAGCGTTTTTTTTTATTTTGGTCATTGGTTTTGAATTTATACAAATTGACCCTCAATTAACCATTAAACTTTCAATTTATTTCAATTTCACCTCTGTTTTCAAACTAATTGAGTCTCCGAAGTTTAACGCCTTTTAAAAAAAGGTCCTTGGTTATGAATATCTTCAATTTAACCCTTAATTGACCATAAACTTTGTTTTTCTTGCAATTTTGTCCTTGATTTCAATTAATTGACTTCGTAAAAATTAAGTTTGATCCTCTAAAATTTTAATTTTCTCAATTAAGCCCAAATTGGGCTCCCAAACTTAATTTTTCACTAATTAAGTCTATAATCATTTAATTTGACCTTGTATATGAATTGCCTCTTTAGTTCTAGGTACAATAGGGCATGATTAGTCTTAAAATTCCATCCAAAATTTCAACTTAATTCTTCTAAATATCTGAAACTTTCTTCAGCTTGTTTTTGTCAAGTTGTCAGTCTTCTTGTTATTATTATTTTTGTTTTATATTTTTATTTTGAAAGGAAAAAGGTAAATTTCAGGGGAAGAACCAAAAAATAGGTTATATATACAAATTAGAAACCAAGGGTTAAATTGAAAACACATAAAACTTTAACAAAAGGAAAAATGATAAAAATATAGCAATTAAAACTAAAAGGATTGAATTTGAAATACCAATAATACTAAGGACTATAATGTATTTATTAGGGTATGAGAGAGAAATGAAAAAAAAAGGATCAATATCCAAAATAATCTAAAATAAATCATGATAATAAGGTGTTAGATTAATAAATTAACAAGATGATTTGAAGATAATTAGCCGGGTTAATAACAATGATTTTAATTCATGTCCTTCATTTTTAGTTGTATCCCAATTTCTAAACTAAAAACATAATATCTATGGTTTGAAAACACGAGAGCAACCATAATCGTCTTCGAAGCCGTTTGTGAATGTATTTGAAATGATGTTTTTTTAGAAATTTTAATTTTTTTTATATAAAATTAATTTTTTAAATTTTTTTATGTACTAATATTAAAAAAATGTTTTTAAAATAAAATAACACAATTCTAAATCACACACTTCCTAAACAGGACATCAGTTCGTTTCAATATTTCTTACGTTGTTACTTGTGAGTCCAAAAAGAACAGCCAGCACGCCACGCCACGCGTTAATTCTTTGTCCGTTTCAGTCTCAATTTCAACATTCCTTCCCATTTATCTTCCCGGAAAATCAAATTCCCAAACCCTAACTAATTGGGAAAAAAAATAAATTCACGATGAACATCTCGCTAATCGCCGATACAGCTACCATAGCTGCACAACAAACCCTATGTTCTGGAAACTCGCTGCTCCTCCATCGCCAAAACCGCATCAACCTCGCAGATCAATCCTCCCAAATCTGCACCGTCATCGTCGATGTCTTGGCTTCGCCGCCTGTCAAATCCAAGACCTCCCGTCGCACCATCCTCCGGAAACGGCGGCGGACCAGGAGTAGATCGAAAACTTATGGAGATGCCGGTGATTGGGGAGAGGAGTATGGTTTTTTTGGCGGTGGAGGCGGCTGGGGCGGTTTTGGTGGCGGCGGCAGGGGGTGGAATTTCGATAAATTCGGAGGGCATGATTGGGATGAATCTTCGGGGTGGTTTTCCTCGCGGTCTTCGGATTTTGCTTACGGGTTTGTTTATGAGGTGATTTATTGGATTGCCTTGTCGAATTGTGTGCATTTTGCGTTTAAGAAGGTTGTTAGGCTCGTGGCTGATGGCATTGGTGATACCGAGAGAGGGAAAGTGGTGCCTTTGAGATTGGGTACCATTTGCTAATTCGGTAACTGGAAGGGTATTATAGAACATCTTTTCTACAATGCAATGTACATATTGTATATAATTCTTCTCATTTTTTTAAATGAATAGTTTGTGATTTGGTTCTATGCGTATGACTTGCCTTTTGATTATTAGATGACTGCATGATCTGTTTGAGGAATGTTTTCTTTGTTGAATGGATCATTGGTTAGTGATTAGAGAAAATTGAAAGTTTTTTATTGTGTCAGTTAGAAGTGGATAGTAGAGGAAATGTTTATATTTTTCCTATGTTCAGATTAATGTTGGAGATGATGGAGTCTCATATTTTATGTTTATTTGTTGGTTGCATCATTTTTGGTTAATGGTGTTTTTATCTCATCTGCAATTACGGGTGACTTGTGCCTGGATGTCATTGAAATTTTGAGGGAAGAGTAGGAAGTCTGTTTCTTTTTTTAACTAGCTGTTTGATGTTGGCTGTGGTGAAAGGTAGAAACCGAAGTTCATTTGTTGTAATTCCTTCCTTTATATGGGCAGGAATTATGCTTGATATTGGTTAAGAATTTGCCAATACAAGTCTTACTATTGGATACAAATGTTGTCAACAAGGGCTATTATCTGGAGTGGGTGGATAGTCAAGTAGTATCTGGCACTTGATCTATTATCTGTCATGAAGAGTTAGACAGTGGTTACTCAAAGGTGAACTGAAAACTTATGTGCTATTGATGCAAATTAAAACTTACATAAAATTTTCAACTCCTAACTCTAATTTTGTAGGCTACAGAATTAGCATTTCCATTAGAATCTTCCTTTTTGATGCTGATTGTATGGAGTTTCTTTAGAGGTTCTTGCTTCAGATAGTCATACTCTACACAAGACTAGTGGAAAAAAAAAATAGAGGTAGCATAGGTATTTGTTATAATGTTGCGTTCTATGACATAAGGTAAACTGCCCTCGTGTTCAAATTGATAAACTCTGCTCAAATAATTACATGCTTGAGTACAAAGGGTGAGGGCACAATTGTGAGAGGGGAAGTAGGGTGGTTTTCATTTTCACTGGATTATCTGAATGGTGTCATGAATCTAACAGGCTTGGAAGAATGGTAATACAGCAGTTGAACAAGAGTTGAAAAACCACCCTGGCCTCTTAACTGTCTAACAATGCTATGTTGCAGCTATGACCGCCCGATGCCTGTAGACCACGGCATTTGATTGCTCTTTAATTGCTTATGTTACTTTTGCGCCATAGCATCTCTATAGTTGAAGATGATGTATCAGACGCCTTGCTGCCTAGAGGTTCTTTAATTTCTTATGTAAAGGTAGTGACATGATTTTGATTTCCTTGTCTTCAGTTTTGAATTTGCAATAGAGGTACCTACCTTTATTGAGATCTTGTTTCCACAAGTGACAATCTATCTGATGATGTTTTTGAAAAATATTGAAGGGCTTGAAGCTCTGGTGCTGATGATGTTTTGGATTGAGGCCTTTTGATAATAAGATATCAATCAGCTTCCATGTTGGAAATTGGAGTGTTTTAAATCTTGTGAGAGAAAGATTTCCAAGATTGTGGGGCAATAAGAAAAAGTTTTTCATGCTAGACGATTGCAGTGAATGGTATGCATCTGACCAGTTAGAACCATTCTAAGACACTCAAAAGGCTGTTTCAGTAATGTTCTATTCTCCAAACTCCATTCTTTGGATTACATATCATCGCACATTTTCTTTCATGAGCTGATGGGTTTCTGCAGTTTTTTTCTCAAATGTTCTCTTTTTTCTGGCGTGTTTTCTCTTTGTTTTTTTACAATTGTGAACTGTTAATCGCATTTTCAGGTTTCATTAAAGTGTTGCACGCTTGCTCCTTGTGTGGCGTTGCACACATATGCAGGTGCAGATGCATTTACTAATTGGCTTTCATGTGCCCTGCGCGATAAGACCAAATAGTCTGATTAGATTTTGTTGTGGTAGATGCAGACAGTACAGTTTCACAAGTTTATATATTCTGCATAGGAACTGAACATAAATGTGGTATGATTGACCTGTTTGGAGCTGGGAAATACTTGGTTACGCTTACAATCCTGAATAATAACTTTAGAATTCCAGGTCTCAATTCTGCATAGTTTTGATGGAAGGAGTACGCATCAAATTCGTGGCAGTGATCTACGAGATGGGTTTTTGCAGTGGGAGCTCGCTGGATGCTGCCATGGAGAAATATCAAGGATTATCTCATAGCAAATAAGCAATACTATCAATTGATTTCTAGAATGATAATAACTTTATATTGATATGGGAGTTTTAATTAGGGACAACAATGATTGAGTTGGAGTTGGATTTTGCTCCGTCCAAAAACAGTTTAAAGGATTATCTCATTACAAATAAGCAATACGAATTTCCATAATGATAATAACTTATATGTGGGATTTTAAAGATTTCAAGAATGATAATTACTTTATATTGATATCGGGTATTTAATTCGGGATGGAAATAATCGGGCAGGAGGTGGATTTTGCTCCATTCGTCACTAGTGTTGAATTTTACATCATTTTCTATTAATTTCTCTACGTTTATTTTTTTCTAGCATTTTGGAGGGAAATTTACAAAAAAAGAAAAAGAAAAAGAGAAGAGTTTTAGGCTTAATTTATACCATTGAACCCAAGATAAAATAGCTTCAAAACCCAAATATTGTCTCTTAATGGGTGAATGAAAATCCAAATGCAAACCCTAAGGAATTAGTTGCCATGTCACCTATTTATTTTATTTGTTAATCAAGTTATTTAAGCTACATGAAATTATTTTATTGGTTTAATAATATCATTTAATCAGAAGATTGAGTTATGAAAATAGATGAATACGAGTATTAGTTTAATTCAACTTGAACTTGGATTTTTGGAAAATAAACATGAAAACCATTATAAATAGAGAAGCTAGTGAAGAAACAAAATAAAAAACGCATATAAAAATCAAAAGAGAGGCAGCATAGGCAAAAGCTTTATAGAGGAGGTTCAACCACCATAACCAAGTTTCATCCAATTCTTTTCTCTTTTGCTTTTTTGTTAATTTTCTCTATAAATTTGATGTTTAATCAATTAAGCATGTGTAACTTATTATTTCTTTGGTTAGGGTTGGTTTCAAAACTTTGATTTCAAAACTTTGGACATGTTTATTTTCAATCAATAAATTATATAATTTTCTTTTATCTTTCCATTGAATTTGTTTATATTCTACTCATTTCATAATAAAAAATTACTATCTTGTTCATTTAGATGCACAACAATGCCAATATGATAGTGATTTAATTGATATTTTAAAATTTTGATTTGTTTTGCCAATAATTCTAAAACTAAGCTGAAAATTGTGATATTAGATTATGGTAGGTATTCAATTGATTGCATGTGTAATAAAACTTAAGACTAATAAACCAAGCTTGTGTGTTTGTTTCTTGATTCAACCTACATCTTTCTCGATTTACTTTTATTAAGTTGAATTTAGAGAGCTTATTCTAGGTTGTTTAATAAGAAAAGATCAAGTAGAAAGATTATTTACTTGATAACAAAGCAAGAAAAGATCGAGATAATCAAATTTATGATTGTTGAATTCAAAAGAAAGTGAAAGAATAATTCTGATTATTGGTTGTATTTTATGTTTAGAAGTGTAGAGTAATTCCTTAACCATGTTTTTCATTAAGTTTTAAACTTTATTAGAAACTTATTCCTGAAATTTTTAGTTTTCTAGATATTTTTTAATATATACCAAATCAACTCCAAATCACCCTAAATTTTATGTGCAATTACATTAAGGTGTCTTTAGTGTATCTGCAATTTTTAGTTGATTTATTAAGTCTAAATAGGTGTTTGAGCTTTATTTAACTTACTAATTATATTAGGGTTTTTTTTTTAATGTATCTTGAGACAATAACTTGGTAATTAGAAACAATCTTATGTTAGAATGACCCTTGTTTGCTACCATACTCAATAACTATATTATTTAGCACAAGGATTTAATTTATGTAATTTTTTTAGAGTATAGGTTTTGGCGTCGTGTTGTTGAGGATTGTTTTTCCTAAATAATTTGTTATTTATCTAGTCTTCTATTTTAAATTTGCCATAATTAGATTTTAGTTTTATTTTGTTCTAGTATTCTATGAATGTCCGAATCTACTAAAGAAGAGATAGATCATTGAATTAAAAGAGTCTTGAGATTTACATCATATACTCAAAGATCATGCGAGCAATTTGATTATTTTCCACTACATCATTGTATTCTCGAGCATTGCATATTGTCCTCTAACCTAGTCCACCAACAATGCAAGAAGAGAAAGAGATGGAAACAAATAACCAAACTCGCAAGGAGATGGCAACAACAACTCTCGACCACTAACCTCTTTGTGTTATATATCTTTAAATTGAAGTTGCTTTTGAACATGAATCATAAATGATTCACCTTTTACCAACTTTTCTGGGTTTTGTAGGTGAAGATCCAAACAAGCATCATAAGAAGTTCCATGTAGTATGCTTAAACATAAAACCAATTAAAACTCTAGAAAGAAAGTAAAGTTGAGAGCTTATTCATTCTTTTAAGGAATAACATGAAGAGTGGTTGTATTATCTACCATCTAACATATTACCACGTGAGATGAGATGATTTTTTTTTCTTGAGAAATAGTTCCCTATATCCAAGGGCATAAACATTAGGAAAGAAATATGTGGCATTCATCAACATAATGGAGAGAGTTTATATGAGTATTGAGAGTAATTTTAAAAACTATATGCATTTTGCCTTCATCATTAAATTAGTGACCAAATCGTAATCCAATATTTTTATGAAGGACTTTTACAAATGGAAAAGAGCATGATAGATGCTGCAATTAGAAAGGATTTAGTGAACAAAACACCTATAAAAGAAAATACTTTGGTTTTTAATATGACGACTGATTTATAATAGCTTAACGACAAATAAAAATTAGCACCAAGAAACATGAATGAAGTGGGTGTGACATCTATTAATTGAGTAGCAACTTGCTAATCTTACTTCTCAAGTTCAATAAATGGTCATAATTACTATTAAATAATCAAGGATGTGTGGAGTTTGATCTTTAGTAAGCCATTTAAATGATATATGTCCATCTTTGCAAGAGGATAATTTGGACCAAGCCAATGCTTTAAAAAGGTTTCAAGGGTAATGAGTATTACAAAAATAAAAAAATGATCCTTTCTCTAACATTTACAATGTTGGATGAAGAGATCATTTTAATTTTAACTATTAAAAAAACCATCAACAAGTTACACCTAATGTTAATTTCAATCATCTAACGAGTTTCAATCAACCATGGCCATAATCCATCCCTCAAGCTCGAAGTATGTATCTAAAAGATATAGTCAAGTCTTTGGCTACCACTTCCTTATAATTTCATCAAAAAGTAAGAACAACTATAAAGAATTTGAAAAACCAAACGAGCAATTGTCAAGTATCATGGGAAATGATAGTGTTATGACCTTAAGTAGTGGGAAACAACTTAAGGACCTATTGAAAGCACCATAGAGGGTGATGGACGAGGGAATTAAGAATAAAACAAAATGACTAGAAGGCTTATCTTTTCAGGAGAATGAAGGTCATCCATCATAGAAAATACTCCAGCCATTAAGGGTGTTAATACTTAAAGGAACTTTGAAGGTTCCTATTTGTACTAATGTTTATTTTCCACATTGTCCAAACAAGTTTTCAAAGTCTAAGAAAGAGGAATATGAAAAAGAGATTTTCAAAAAAAATTACTAAGTTAAAGTCAATATACCATTAAGCAAGTATCGTGTTATGCAAAGTTCTTTAAAAAGTTGTGCACCACTTAACACAAGCTAAAGGGTGATGAGATTATTAGCATGAGGGATAATGTATCCTCTATTTTGCAAAGAAAGATTCTTTCAAAATGTAAAGGTTTAAAATGTTTTACTATATAATGCTCAATTGGTAACACCAACTTTGAAAAAGCTATGCTAGATTTAGGAGTGTCTCTTAATATCATGCCTTGATATATTTATGCTTATTTAAATCTAGGTTCATTTAAAGAAACTATTGTATATGCTTCTTGAAATCTAGGTTCATTTAAAGAAACTATTGTATTTATTCAACTCATTGATCAGTTTAATACATATCCAAATGGAGTTTTGGAAGATTTTTAAGTGCAAGTAAATATGTTAGTTTTTCTTACTAATTTATATATTCTTGATATGAAGAATGACCCATCCTTTAGGTTAACACCATTACTTCTAGGAAAGCCATTTATAAGAGCTGCCAAAACCCAAATAAATGTTCATGATGGAACCCTAACAATGGAGTTTGATGGTGAAGTTATGCACTTCAATATCTTTAAGGTATTAAGGTATTTAAGTGATTTACATTCTTGTTTTTTGTTGACATACTTGATTCTTTATTGTAACAACTCTTTGAGTTAACTAGTAAGGATGCTTTGGAAACTATTATTAATAAGAGCCTTGAGTTAGAAGATCCAAAAAAGCAAGGGACATGCAATTATGTGACAATATAGATGATGTCATGGAATTTGTAAAGTCTTTTCCAAAAGCTTTAAAGAGGTACAATGCTTATTTTATTCGTTGCCTTTATCTAATAAGAAACTTTTATCTTCTGTGATAGAAGCCCTCACCTTGGAACTTAAGCCTCTTTTTGAGTGATGCAGCCAAGCTTGTGAATACTAAAGGTCTCAAGCATTTAGATGAGGATCTACGACAATTATATAAGGATCCTTCATAGACAAACTATATGAATGACCTAACAAATGGTTTTATAGACCAGTTAGACAAGTTTAAGCTTAAGAGAAGGTTTAGTTATTCCAAACTAGAGTAATGACTTAAAAAGGCCATAATAAGAGATTCATTATTGCATTGGGCTCAAAATTTTCCAGTTGATTCTACAAGCAGTTTTCTTATAAAAAATGGCTTTGCATTGATTGGACTGTTGGATCTCATAAGATTAGGTCTAAAAGATGTTATTTGGGTTAATTTTGTTATTTTCCTTGATTTTTTATTTTATTTTGGATTTTATGTTAATTTCCTTTATGCTTTTGGATTTTGATTTATTTTATAGTAAAGGTAGAGTTTCTGATCTATTTAAAGGCCTTGTAAATCTTAAGGAGGAAGACATTATTAAAGTAAAACTATGAATTTAGGGTTCACATTTACAATCCTTTTCGCTCTCTTATAAAAATTCCATCTTTTTTATGTTTATTTGTTATCGTTCTAGCTTTTGCCTGCATCATTGAGCAACTTAAATATATGTACTTAGGTGAGGGAGACATTTATTCATGATTAATGCAAAAAACCCCACAACTTTTTAAAATAAGAAACTAAAATGGCTATGGATTAGACAATAACTAACATAAAAGAGATTAGTCTTTTATGTGTATGCACTTAGAATGAACGAAAGTCAACTAGATAAGCTCAATGTCGATTACAACCTCCTATAATAAAGGTTACGAAGAAAGAAATTTTGAAATTTCTAGATGTAAGTGTGATATACCTTATTTTGGACAACAAATGGGTTTACATGTGCAAGTTATTCCAAATAGATTCAACATTACAATGGTGAGAAATAATGAAAATGAACGAGTACCAACTTGTATCCAAACTAGTTATCGGTGTGCATTTATTATAAAAAACTTAACTCTACAACTCGTAAAAATTATTTTTCTTTACCATTTATTGATTAAATGTTAGAAAAGTTGGTAGGTCATACCTACTATTGTTTTAATTCAATCATGATTGTATTGAAAAACTAAGAGACAACCACATGCATTTGGCCTTTGCAATGCCTCAATGACTTTTCAATGATGTATGATGAATATATTTTCAAATTATATAGAAAACATTATAGTGGTTTTCATGAATGATTTTAGTGTATACAATGATTCTTTTGATAAATATTTAGATAACCTTACCTTTGTTATTAAATGCTTTATGAAAACTAATCTTATGTTTAAGTAGGAGAAATGTCATTTCATGTTTGATTAGGGTATATTTTTATTCCATATCATATTCACTAGGGAAACACAAAGAGACAATTCTATGATAGATCTTGTACGTTCTTTTTCACTGCCCACAAATATGAGAGAGGTTCATTTACTTCTTTGACGTGTAAGTTTTTATCAAAGATTTTTTTTTTAAGATTTTGCAAAGATTGTAAGACCTTTATACCAATTATTGTAAAAGAAGGTATCTTAAAGAACTATTAACCTTAACTCCAATTATCCCACCACCTAATTAGAGTCTTTCATTTGAGTTAATGTGCAATATGAGTTATTATGTCGATGGAGTAATTTTAGGGTAGAGAGTTGGCAAGCTTCCTCATTATCATTCATCAAGAACCTTGAATGATGCACAACATAACAAATGATGCACAACATAACAACTCCACAATTGCAAAAGACTGCTAGCAATTCTTTTTGCTTTTTTAAAAATTCATTCTTATCTAATTAGCATTAAAGTAACTATATTTTCATATCATGCAACTATTAGATATTTACTAACTAAGAAAGATGTTAAATTGAGATTTATTCAATGAATACTTCTCTTATAAGAATTCAATTTAGACATCAAAAACAAGAAAAGAAGTGATAATAAAGTTAACAACCACCTTAATTGCCTTATTTATGATGAAAAAGCTCTTCCATTAGATGAACAAGGAACTATTTTCCTTAGAGCTATTGGCCCCTCGGTATATTATGAACTATCTAGTCAATTAAAAGATGTTGGATGATCCAACTCATGCTTAAAATAATATACTAAAAAAGATTGCAAAGCAATAAGTGTGGAATGATCCTTATTTGTGGAAGTATTGTGTTAATAAAATGATAAGAAGATATGTATCTAATTATGAATTCTTATCTATACTAACGTTTTATCTTTTTTATGCATGTGATGGATATTTTGGAGCAAAATAATGGTTCTTAAGGTACTTAAGAGTGGATTTTATTGTTCTACCTTATTTAAAGATACATTCTTTTTTCTACAAGTCATGCGACCATTATCAATAAATAGGTAACTTATATGCACGAAATCAAATGCCTTATATAACTATGCTAATTGTTAAAATCTTTGTCGTATAGAGCATTGATTATATAGCTCTTTTCTTTCTATATAAGATAACCTCTGCATATTTCTTGTTGTTGATTATATGTCAAGATGGATGAAATCAAAAGCCATCTAAATTAATGATTTTAAAGTGATTATAGATTTTGTGAAGACTCATATTTTTTTGAGTTTTAAAACACCAAGAGCTATAAAAAGTTATAAAGGGAGCCATTTTTGCAATTGATCATTTGAAGCATTGCTTAGGAAATACAACATTAAATATGAGGTTACCACACCATATCACCCACAAATTAATGAGAAATTTAAAGTGTCAAATTGAGAGTTCAAGTCTATTTTAGAGAAAAAAAAATGAATCCTAATTGGAAAGATTAAAGTTTACGCCTTAATGATGTAACTTGGGCATATAGGACAATATTTGAAATACCAATTGAGATGTCATCATTTTAACTTGTGTATGGTAGGTAAGTCATGTCACCTTTTGGTTGAATTAGAACACTAGGCATTTTGGACTGTGAAACAATGTAATATAGACATGGATGAAGCAATAGAACAAAGAAAACTTTAACTAAATGAGCTTGAGGAAATTAAAAATAAAACTTATGAGTGTACAAGGACTAATAATGTAATATCTCAGTTTTTCATAGCCATAATTAATGATAATTTTTTTTAGCTATTACATTCTTGATACTTCTGACAATAGTATTCTAGAAATTAGTAGATAAGTCACATTCATTAGTATGGTACAATACACGTATGATTGTGTAAATCAACATCTCCATGAAAGTGCTAAATGTACATACCCATAACATCATATTTACATATCCATAAGTTTGCATAATATCATATTTACATATTACTACCATTAAGAGTTTATACAAAAGCATCGGACAACAATTACACACTTAATACATTCATTCATATAAAATACATAATAACTTAAACATGCGAATATACAGTTCTTTTCAAAATATATGGACCCGTGGAACGAGTCTCCTATGCACTTTAATTGTGTGATGTTCCTGTTACAAAAGCAATAGGGATATTGTAACAACCCGACTTTTTCATTGCCAAAAATCTTTGGAATTTTTGTGTGTAAGTCATTAGGTTCTCGATGCTTTTCACAATATCGTTTTGTGAATTTATAAATGCATTCAATTCATTAGCAAGGCATAACTCACATAGGGTAATGTAAATCAACATCCTATAAAAAGTGACAATACACATCCCTGCAATGGTATCTAAGGTTTATCGTAACATAATTCATCTCTTATTGTAGTGCAATACTTATATGATTTCACAATACAACATTCTTATATGAAAGAATATCACATTCATAAATTCATCATATCATGTTTACAAGATTGTACTTTCGCATTTGTATTCCATTATAATTTTCAATACAAGTCTTTACAAAAATGCTGAATGACAAATATTCAACTAGTTTGTTCGTTCTTATCAAATACATAACACCTAAAAAGATATGATTAGTACTTAAAAATATATTTTTATCAAGGTTTTATATCATTATATTGCACTTAAAGTATCATTAAATTCTCTAACTTAAGCATGTTTTATAATAACAAGTCTGATAATATAAGATATCTTTAATTTATAATAAATACTCATTTTAAATGCAGGAATATCTCACAATTTAAAGGATTGATTGATGTGCTTAATTATTGAAATTGAGAAGATAAAGAGAGGGCTAAGCTTAAAGAAGAGATGCTGGTTCAATTCAAACTGTAACATCATTCGGTTATTGGATCATAATTAGAGTTGTAGAACATGGATTTAGGTTTGGCTTATATGGATGGAAAGCTAAGACATAGGTGTAAAATTTTCATGAAGAGTCCAAGATTCAAAACGGTCGTTGTCAAGTTCAAATTATAGCAACAAAAAAGAAGTCAGAATCTGTCTTGCAACCCAGACACTGTTCAATGTTCAGCCCATATCTCGAGTTCTAGAAGGCCAAATGAGCTCATTCTTGTTTTGTTGGAAAGCTGAGAAAAATGTCCAGAACTTTCATGAAGACTATCTATTCAAATTATGATGTTAGCGATGATATTTTATTCAGACAAGAAGATAATGGTTGTCACCAAGTCAAGAGGTGGTCACCCACTCAATAATTAGTCATCAAATCAATAGTTTTGAATTTTAGCCTATAAAAAGAGGCATTTGCCATAAATTTATTGTAAACCCTCGGTTATAATTTTTCTGGGTATTTAAAAGATGAGAAATTTAACCAATAGTAAAATGGGTTAAATTAAATTAAAGAAACCTAATCAAGATAAAAATAGTGAAATTAATGAAATGAAAAGTGAATATAGTACTAAATCATTGAAAAGAAAAACATTTGTGAGGACAAAATGAATACGTAAGATCAAGAGAGGTCAATATTCAAATAACAGAAGGTTGGGAGTTTATGTATAAATGATAAAAAGGGGTGGGGATAAATGTGCAATTAACAAGATGTTAGAACTATAAATATCATTCTATTTTCTCTCTTGGAGTGACTGGCAAGAGTAGGAGAGAGTTTAGAGAGAGGCTGGAGAGAAGATATATTGATGGTAAATCAACCGACAGCTATAACTCCACCTTCCACCGTTGGATCAGCACGATATTCGGGTATGTTGTTCTCATCCATGTCGTATACATTGTCACCGTAGGGATCTTCTATATCAGTCCCCGTTTGAGAGATATCGAGGGAGGAAAATATTTGGGAAATACACTTCTGGACAGTCTTCTTTGTTGTCTGTTTTCTCCTTCGGCCACCGTTGGATTAGGCTATAACTTGAATATGTTGTTCTTCCTGATTTTGACTAGATTCTGAATGGTGGAGATCTGAAACAAACATTTGGTATAGAAGTTGTATATCTCGCACAGTAGGTCTGCAAGTTTGAGGTCAGTTCGGTTAAACCTATATTTCTGGAAATTTCACCATTTGATGAAGTTAATATTTGGATATGTTATATTCATAATAATGCATTATAACTTGACAGTATAGATTGTTTGGAATATTATTCGTTTGTTATTTATGGTTTATAGGAACTGTGTCAAGGACTGTGTTTAGAAGAATATTGTTCGGAAAGTTTGTAAAATCGACAAGAATGTTTTATTTTGACGTTAAGAGGGAAGATTGAAATAAATAAGATAAATTGGCTCTTATAAAGATATTCTTTTTTTTTACAGTCTTAAACGATATGTGTTATGACCAGGGGTTGAGATGATAGAGAAAGAGTTAAATTGTGGATGTTGTGTGTAAATGGAAAGGTTGATGAATCTGGACAGATTCGTCTCCTAACATTTGGAGAGAATTCGAGTAGAAGGATGAGAGAATTAAGATCAAGTTTCTCATAGTAATTGTAGTTTTGGATGTTAGCTAACTAAGAAATTGGTCTTGCTCAATATGGAGCTGTAGAACCCCAGCTATGGGTCATCAACTGAGATTGGGTCTTGACAGACCCTATAGGGTAGTGTTTGTTGATGAGCAATTTTGACTATCTCAAAAGCAGAACTGGGTTCTCCTTCCTTCAAAGAACTTGTAGCCTCGTGTATTAGCTTTCCAACGAGACTAATCTTGCTTGAAACAGAGTTCTATAAGTCTAGATATAGTTAAAAATCTGATGAATGTTCAGACAGTAACAGTTCAATGTCTAGATAGTAACAGTTGGACAATAACAGTTCAAATGTCTAGACAGTAACAGTTCAAATGTCTAGACAGTAACAGTTCAAAGTGTAGACAGTAACAGTTCAAATGTCTAGACAGTAACAGTTCAAATGTCTAGACAGTAATAGTTCAAAGTGTAGACAGTAACAGTTCAAATGTCTAGACAGTAACAGTTCAAATGTCTAAACAGTAGCGGTTGGAAAAGTCAAACAGTAACGGTTGGAAAAGTCAGACAGTAACGGTTCAAAGTCAAACAGTAACAGTTCAAAGTCAAACAGTAACAGCTCAAAGTTAGACAATAACAGTTGGAAATTGGACAGTAACAGCTCAAAGTTAGACAGTGACAGTTGGAAAGTGGACAACAACAGTTCAAAGTTAGACAGTAACAGTAGACTTTCACGTGAATACTATATAAAGGAATTGAGTCATACGAACACTTGCACATTGAGATACTAACTCTGAAAATATACATGATATATGTATGTATGTTATTATGAGGAAATGAACATGCATAAGAAAGTAACATATGAGTAATGGATGAATATGGATTCTCTATAATATCGGCTTAAAGGAATGATAACTATGGTTGGATAAAGGATGACAACATTAATGGGTGTAATGAGAAAAATGTAAGATATAAAGAAAGAAATGATTGAAAGAAAGATTTATTAGCTATTGATATGATTATTATAAAACATATCCTTGAATGAGAAGAATTTATGAGATGAGTCTGTGACTGTAGGAGGGACCACCGTGTGGTGCAACAGCAGCAACAGGGGAGCACAAGTAGAGCTTCTACTGCAGGTAGGTGACTTTCACCTTCCTTTTAAATAATGTTGAATAATGAAAATACTTTATCATGAATATTACTGTATTGTGTTAATTCAGATACCAGACTATCAAATGCTTAAATGTTAACAAATGAACAATTAGCTTTAGTTAAAGGCATCTGAAGAGATGACCTTGAACATTGAAATACCTTATCATGAACGTTGTTGTATTGTGTTAATTCAGATATCAGATTGCCAAATGCTTAAATGTTGATAAATGGTTGATTAGCTTCGGCTAATGGCATCCGAAGGGATGACCGGGATAAACGATTGATTAGCTTCGGCTAATGGCATCCGAATGGATGACCGGGACAAACGAATGATTAGCTTCGGCTAATGGCATCCGAAGGGATGACCGGGACAAAGATTGATTAGCTTCGGCGACAAACGATTGATTAGCTTCGGCGACAAAAGATTGATTAGCTTCGGCTAATGGCATCCGAATGGATGACCGGGACAAACAAATGATTAGCTTCGGCTAATGGCATCCGAAGGAATGACCGGGATAAATGATTGATTAGCTTCGACTAATGGCATCCGAATGGATGACCGGGACAAATGAATGATTAACTTTGGTTAATGGCATCTGAAGGGATGACCGGGACAAACGATTGATTAGCTTCGGCTAATAGCATCCGAATGGATGACCAGAATAAATGAATGATTAGCTTCGGCTAATCGCATCCAAAGGGATGACCAGGACAAACGATTGATTAGTTTTGGCTGATGGAATTCGAAGGGGATGGCCGGGGTGAGTGAATAGTTAACCTCGATAAATGATGTCTTAAAAGAATGGCCGGATTTAAGATTATAGTTGATTGCAAGAATTGGTGTATATATATACTGCAAGTTATGTATACGAAGAACATGAAGGAACTATAAATGTCACGCTTCAAACATGAGATAATATTAATGCTTCGTTAAACTGCCATACCATTTTCTTCTTGTTGTTGTTGTTATTATTATTATTATTAAGTAATTGCATTCTTGTAAATGTTTTGTACTGCAGTAGGGATGTCATACCAACAAGGTGCCTAGGAAACCCGATACATGGGAACCTACTTTTGCAAGGAATCATGTAGTTGCATTCTAAATCATGATGTATTTTATATGAATCAATGTACTGAATGTATAACTATTATTAGATCCTTTTAGATTAAATTTGTGATGACTATTTGTAGGATAGAATACAAACTCATGACTATGCATGTATATTTTAAATGCGAACTTCTAATCATGCAAACATAATATTATAAGTTTATGTAAGATTCACTTTTAAATGAAATGTTGATTGTTGTTGATGTATGGATTATATATTGATGATGTGAAGGGAACATGTTCGCCGATTACCGACACGATGTGTGTCAAGTACAAAAAAAAATAAAAATTTACTGTTGTTTTGGGCTTGTAAAAGTCGTGCTGTTACATTTATACATCTTGGTGTTCAAATCAAGATCACTCTCTCTTTGTATTTTATAATATTCAAGTTTTATTTTATGTTATATTAATCTCTTATTTATGCTTTTCATTTCCTTTACTATATGTAGTTAACTTATATCATTTTTATGTTCTTATATTTTTTATTTATGTTTTTTTTATTCATGATGTTTAGCTAAGTTAATTTTGTCATGGTGAAAGGGTACACTAATGGTGTAAGAATAAGTATAAACTCAACATGGACTTTAATGTTTGATACTATCATGTTTTGTATTTGTTATCTTACTCACTCTTAATACCTTCCTTGTTAAATGGTTAATCTAGATTTGTGTTGTACAACCCTTGGTACAACAAATATGTGACACTTTCATAGCTTACTGTATGGTATAGCGACACTTGTGCTATGGAAGGAACTTGATTTGTTGTTAACATAAGTTATCACCATTAATACCTGACCACATTTACAAGTATTGACATTACTTAAATAAGATCATTAATATAATCATGTTAATAATTTATAATCCGACTGGAACCTCTTTTGTGTGTGGTTTCTAGTTGAGTAATAAAAGGAGTTTATAGTATACTTATTTGAAATACCATTAGTGGATTCTCTAACCTTGACAATTGTTTTATCCTTGTTTAATCCTTAAATCAATATCACATCTTAAAAGTTCTCTTCAACTCCTTTTCATTTGTTGTTTATAATTTTATATAGTTCACCTCCTTGTGGTTCAACTCTGGTTTTGCCGGGTTATTTATTACTTCGACACTCCTGTACTTGCGATAAAATATCAATCTTTTGATTGTGTCAAGTTTTTGACGCCGTTGCCGGGGAGGAATGGACTGATGAAGTTATCATTTGAAAACATGACACTGGAAATGAATATTTTCAACATTTGCAAGCAACCTGATGATGATAATGATTTCTAGGAAGTAGATCTTATTGAAGAATTAGTTTATGATTAATTTGAAACTACTTTGAGTACAGCTGACTTCAATGAATCTGAAGATTTGCAAATGATTTATTCTCAGGAAGAAATCAAAGACAAGAAAGGTACCAAAAATGTTATCATGGATCAATTGACAATGATTACTTTCCTATTGAATCCTTAATTTCTCTTAGCTTAATGCATTGGTTTGCTAATCATATCAATTTTCTTTCTTCAAGAGATTTGCCAACTCATTGGAGTACCCAAGATAAAAGAAAGTTTTTGAACGAAGTGAAGAACTTTTATTGGGATAACCCTTACTTATTCAAATATTGTCTTGATCAATATTTCGAAAATGCATTCCTGATAATGAGGTAAGTAATGTTATTAAATTTTGTCATTTTAAGGCACGTGGGGGTCATTTCTCATCAAAGAAGACGACTGTAAAAATCTTACAATGTGGATTTTATTGGCCCACCATGTTCAAAGACACACATGTGTTCTGCAAAGCTTGTGAATGTCAAAACTCAGGATTTATTTCAAAACATAAAGAGTCTTTAGATAATTTTCTATTGACTTTTGGGACATATCTTAGTGGCAATGTGCATTTCATGACTTATGACCCCATTTTCATAAAGAATGTCATAACTCAATTTTGGCCCTTTGGTTTTTAATTTAATTTTTACAGGGTTTAAAATGAAAAATTAAAAGATCAGAGATTTATTTCGATGAAAAGTGTGATTTGTCAAACTTCCGTGAAAATTAAGGACTACAATGTGCTTTTGTCATTCTATCTTTATCTTCAAGATAATCCCTATCTTCAAGATAATCTTTATCTTCGAGATAATCCTTGTCTTTAAGATAATGATAGTTATCCACTTTCAAATTTGATTCTTAATCAAATTCAAACTTCAAAGAAGAGAATGAGTTTGATTGAAACTTGGTTTCTCATACGCGAAAGGACTCTGACACTATAAATACAGATCTCAGGGTATGAAAAAAAGAGGAGGAAGATGATTAGAGAGGAACCCTAAACGACACAAAAAAACCCAGGAGAAGACCATTATCAGAAACCTATAAAAAAAGAAAACAGACATTTACAAAAAAAAAGGGGGCGCGGCCGAGTCCTAGGCTAGCCGCCGCTGCCCCCTCCCCCCAGCTTTTTCCTCTCTTCTTTCCTGGCCTCAATCTCTTCCCCATCAAACTGATTTTTCATTCTTCAGTCTCAACCCCCGGAATCTGCAAACTCCTCACAAAAAAAGAAGAAGCAAATAAAGGCCAGAGATCATCTTCCTCCCGGTCACCTTCTAGGCTGTGGTCCCAATCACCATTAATCTCCGCCACATCTGCCTCTAAACCAGAACCATGAACTACATTGGCATGCGATCCTCCTTGCTCCGAAAATCTGCTGAGTTTCAAGGGACCATGGCTTTTGCTTGGAAAAGCACAAGCTTTGATCGGATGCAGGGGCACGAAAACTTTTACAGCGGACGAAACCAGTATCGTCAAGATTAGTAGCAATTCAGCCACTTCCATGCACCGTGAGCATGCATCAGCAACCAGCAACGCGCTTCTCTTCCAGCTCCAGCAGCAGTACAACGCCCTCTCAGGCATCAGCTGCTTTGTCTCCACTTACACTAGCTCCTCCATTCCCTGAACAACAGATAAAAAAAGAAAACACAAGCGAACTGAGAACAAGCAAACACAGGGAGAGAGACAGGAAGAACAAGAGAAGCAATCAAAGCAAAGAAAAGCAAAACCAGAGGAGGAGCGCACGAAGAATAAAAACAGAGAAGGAGAGAAGGTAGCTTTGGCAATTCAGCACACCTTCGCCACCGTCTTCGACTTCGCCTCCTGCACAGGTAAGTTCATTTCCCTTTGCTTTGCAATTATAATTGCATGGGTACTGTACATGGGCCAATTTAATTCACTCCTTTTGCATACACGTGTGAAGCTTAGTTCTAGGAAAAAAATAAAAAAAAATAAAAAATTATAATTTATTGGTTTATTCACTGACGTCAGAATCATGAATAAAAATACCGGTTTAAATTTATATTATTTTTATTCGTTATTAGAAAAAAAATAAAAATAAAAATGTGTATGCATGAATAAAAATAATGGAAATTTATTGGTTTATTCACTGACGCCAGAGTCAGGAATAAAAATACCGGTTTAAATTTATATTATTTTTATTCGTTATATTTATTTTATTTAGCTAGAAAAATAAAAACTATGTGCATGCTTAAAAATAAATTTATTTTTATTTATTTATTCACTGCTAGAGTAGGGAATAAAACATATTGATCTAATTTATTTTATAACTACATAATATTTACCAACGCCAGAGTTGGAGATATTCGTAGTTGAATATTCATTGATGTTAGAGTCAGGAATATTATAAGCAAATTATCATAGCGTAAACTAATAAACATTTAGTAATTTAAGACAAAACCAGCAATGCAGTCTGTCTCAGGCAGAATGTTTAAGGGGTGATAATTTCTTCTCTTTTACATAACCAGTCCCATACCATAGAATCTCTGTTGACCAGTTAGGGTTCCTAGTGACCATAATACTAGGTGGCGACTCCTTAAACAAGACCATTCACCATGAAAGAACAGGATGCCAGAAATCCGTTCTTTCCAAAGATTTAATAATTTTTAAGGCCACTGCGATGTCAGGTGCGACAAAGAACATGCTCGGTATAGTCTTGGGAATCTGACTATAAAAGACCATGTTTGCCAGTTTTTAAGAAAACTGAATGAGAAGCTTATCCTTGACCCATAGAGGGTGTTTTAGCCATTCTAGGACAGAAAATAAAGGGAAGATGTGAGCCACAATCACAACTACTTGTACATACACATGAGAGAGAGAGAGAGAGAGAGAGAGAGAGAGAGACTCCAGCTGACCTATATATAGGTAGTATGATTGTTTTTTCTAATTTTTCATCTATAAAATCTTCTCTTCCTTCCCTTCATTTCTACTTAACCCATACATTCAACAGATATAGAAGTGTGTAAAAATAACAAGTTCCTCAAGTCATCAAATAAGAAATATTTGTCTTTAGTGGATACAGTCCTGGGAAAGAAAAGAAGTTTTTAGAATCAACAAATCATTTTGGTCGGGTACTAGCTAAGAGAAAGATTCATTTAGTGTATGGGGAAGACAACCTTGGGTTAATGAGGAGTGTGTCAACAACTACATTTTTAGGAGGTAGTCAAGTTTTGGGGGTCATCCCCAAAGCTTTAGCCAAAGGGGACATCATTGGAAAAACAATTGGAAAGGAACTATAGGTCTCCACAATGTCTAAACACCTGAATATAATGTTTAAACATGCCGATGCCTTCATTGCCTTACTAGGTGGTCTGGGCACATTGGAAGAGATCTTTTATATTTCCTCTTGGACTCAACTTCACATTCACTATAAACTTATAGGTTTGTTAAATGTTAATGGTTTTATGATAATTTGTTGTCTTTTCTTGATCATGTTGTGGAACAGAAATTTCTAACATCTCCGGCACAACAAATCATAATATCTGCTGCTACTGATAAACAATTGATTGATTACCTACAATCTTTCATCCCTGTAATTGATCCCTCCATGAGTCATATAAACTGGTTAACCACGGACAACCGTAAAAAACATAGATTGAATTTAAGCCTTTGTTTATGAAACCTTATGTCTTTTGATTTTATTAATAGCATATTATTTTGTTTTGTTATTTCTTATATTTGTTTAAGTGAGTTTCAGGTTTTATCTGTGTTCGCTGTTTCAGGTGATGTCTTCTATACTCTATCTTTTTACCTTAGGACATTGAGGGTTGGGGGGAAAGGGTAGTAGTTGACATTTAAAAAAAAAAACTAATTGTTTTTGCTATTATTAAAACTATTTGACAGAATTGTTATTAGGATGACAAAGTATGGAGAAATTCTATTGACTCTTGAGATGCATCTTAGTAAATATTCTTATCAATGTCTATCATAACACTTCTTGAAATATTCAGGTTTACAAACTCTCACATTGTTATCACTTGATTCTGCTCATATACTCATTGAACAAGTATTCTTAAACCTTCATTTTCACACACACACACTTTAACATATGATTGTGGGTTGCATATTGGATTATTATATTATTTATGTTCTTTTGTTAAAGATAACAACTAAAAGAAAGGGATAATATATAATTTGCAAAAAAAAAACAAAAACAAAAACAAATTGATAATATTGATGATAATAAAAACGCAGATAAGTTTGGTTTCATAGCGTCCCTAACCTAAGCAATTAAGCCCGAAGGGGTGTTTTAACACCTAATTCCCTAAAGTCAATTAACTTGAGAGCTATTGGCCTAATGCTTGTTACATGAGTTAAGGAGAAAAGCTTAAAGAAATCAAACATTGCACTATCTACGTATCAATATCTGCAACCCTAGTTACTAAGTTCGTAGGGGTGTCTCAACACCTAATGCCCTAAAACCAACTAGTCTGAGAGTTGTAAGAATAAGTATATAAGATATCTTTAATTTATGGTAAATACTCATTTTAAATGCAAGCATATCTCACAATTTAAAGGATTGATTGATGTGTTTAATTATTGAAATTGAGAAGACAAAGAGAGGGCTAAACTTAAAGAAGAGATGCTGGTTCAATTCAAACTGTAACATCATTCGGTTATTGGATCATAACTGAAGCTATAGAACATGGATTTAAGTCTGGCTTATATGGATAGAAAGCTAAGACATAGGTCTAAAACTTTCATGAAGAGTCTAAGATTCAAAACGATCGTTGTTAAGTTCAAATTGTAGCAACAAAAGAGAAGTCAGAATCTGTCTTGCAACCAGACACTGTTCAATGTTCAACCCATATCTCGAGTTTTAGAAGTCCAAATAAGCTCATTCTTGTTTTGTTGGAAAGCTGAGACAAATTCTCAGAACTTTCATGAAGACTATTTGTTCAAATTATGACGTCAGTAATGATATTTTGTTCAGACAAGAAGATAATGGTTGTCACCAAGTGAAGAGGTGGCTATCCACTCAATAATTAGTCATCAAATCAATAGTTCTGAATTTTAGCCTATAAAAGGAGGCATTTGCCATACATTTAGACATCTTGATGTTCAGATCAAGAACACTCTCTTTCTTTGTATTTTGTAATGTTCAAGTTTTATTTTATGTTATATTAATCTCTTGTTTATGCTTTTTATTTCCTTTACTATACTTAGTTAACTTATATCATTTTTATATTCTTATATTATTTATTTATGTTTTTCTTCTTCATAATGTTTAGCTAAATTAATTTTATCAAGGTGAAAAGGGTACACTAATGATGTAAGAATAAGTAACTCAACATGGACTTTAATGTTTGATACTAACATGTTTTGTATTTATTATCTTACTCACTTTTAATACCTTACTTGTTAAATGATTAATCTAGATTTGTGTTGTACAACCCTTGATACAACAAATACTTGGCACTTTCATAGCCTACTGTATGGTATAACAAACACTTGTGCTATGAAAGGAATTTGATTTATTGTTAACATAAGTTATCACTATGAATACCTGACCACATTTACAAGTATTGGCATTACTCAAATAAGATCATTAATATAATCATGTTAATAATTTATAATCCGATTGGAACCTCTTTTGTGTGTGATTTCCAGTTGAATAATAAAAGGAGTTTATAGTATACTTATTTGAAATACCATTAGTGGATCCTCTAACATTGACAATTGTTTTATCCTTGTTTAGTCATTACATCAATATCACATCTTAAAAGTTCTCTTCAACTCCTTTTCATTTATTGTTTATAATTTTATATAGTTCACTTCCCTGTGGTTCGACCCCGGTCTTGCCAGGTTATTTATTACTTCGACACTCCTGCACTTGAGATAAGACATCAATCTTTTGATTGTGTCAAGATACTATTATATATCACATTTCAAAATATGTGAACCTGTGGAACGAGCTTTCCTACGCATCTTGATCGTGTGATGTCCTTAATAAAAAAACAACATGAATAGAAGAATTGTAAATAATCTAAACATGATAATAAACATTAGAAGAATGTTATCGTTATTTTTTGTTATCAACTGAAAATGAGGACATTCTTTCATTTACTTCTCATATGCATTGTACAATCCTAAAAATATACTATTATATACCACCTTTTTAAAATATGTAAACTCGTGGAATAGGCTTCCCTATGCATCTTAATTGTGTAATGTCCCTTTTAAAAAAATAACATGGATATAAGAATTGTAAATAATCTAAACATGATAATAAACAACTATAAGAATATTATCATCAATTTTCGTTATAAACTGAAAATGAGTACATTCTTTCATTGACAACCCAATCATCTATCTCGGATGCCATTAGCTGAAGCTAATCATCAATCATAACTCGGTCATTCATCTCGAATGCCATTAGCTACAACCTGACCATCCTTCTAGGATGCCATTAGCTGAAGTTAATCATCAATTCATCTCGGCCATCCCCTTAGGATGCCATTAGCCAAAGCTAATCATCAATCACAACCCAGTAATCCATCTTGGATGCCATTAATTAAACCTAATCATCAATTCATCCCAGCCATCCTTTTAGGATGCTATTAGCCGAAACTAATCATCAAACATAACCCGATCATCTATCTTGGATGCCATTAGCCGAACCTAATCATCAATCACAACCCAGTCATCCATCTCGGATGCCATTAGCCAAAACTAATCATCAATTCATCGCGGCCATCCCCTTAGGATGCCATTAGTCAAAACTAATCATCAAACATAACCCGGTCATCCATCATGGATGCCATTAGCTGAAGCTAATCAAAATCACAACCCAGTCATCCATTAGATGAAGCTAATCATTGATTCATCTCAATCATCTCCTTAGGATGCCATTAGCTTAAAGTTAATCAACAACTTAAATTAACACTTCATAATCAGTTTAACATTTATCAACAACTCAATTAACATTTCATAGTCGGTTTAACATTCGTTAAGAACTCAATTTCATCAACAACTCAATCAACATTTCATAGTCGATTTAACATTCATCAACAACTCAATTTCATCAACAACTCAATCAATATTTTATAGTTGGTTTAACATTCATCAACAACTCAATCAACATTTCATAATCGGTTTTAACATTCGTTAACAACTCAATCAACATTTCATAGTCAGTTTAACATTGGTCAACAACTCAATAATATATCATCCTCAAACAAGTCATTTCAGAACATTAACATTATACAAGAAAAAGGTGGAAACCACCTACCTGCTCCTCCTATGGGGTGTGCTTGCCCGGTTGAAAGTTCGATCCCAGTCGCACCATATCAATGGTCACAAATCAGCACATTTGCATTCTGAAATCACATGACTCATCACCATACATATTTCAAAAATCCACATGTTCACATTCAAGTGTTCCACATATTACACAATCATACAATGAATTCGTTACGACATTTAAGTCAATTATGATATGGAAGTCTGTCACAGAACATCGACAATGAAAACTGGTTCACTAGTGACACAAATCGATAGTGAAAACTGATTCGCTAGTGGCATATAAATCAGGATGACATAGAAATTGGTGGCGAAAACTGATTTGCTGGTGACACAGAAATCGGCAGCGAAAACTAGTTCGCTGATAACACATAAATCCGTAACAAAAATTGGTTCGCTGATGACACATAAATTGGTAGTGAAAACTGATTTACTGGTGACATAAAATTCAGCAAAGAAAACCATTTCGCTGGTGATATAGAAATCGACAACTTAGCTGGTGACACAAAAATCGATAGCAAAAACTGGTTCGCTAGTGTCACAAAAATCAGCAGCAAAAACTAATTCACTAGTGACACATAATTCAGCAGCGAAAACTATTTCGCTGGTGACACAGAAATTAGTTACTTCGTTGGTGACAAAGAATTCAACAGTGAAAACCGATTCGTTGGGGACCTAGAATTTGGCAATGAAAACTAATTCGCTGCTGACATAAGAAATCATCAGCGTACTTAATCTACTAGTTAGAAATCGTTGACAAAAACTAAGTTGCTGTAGACCCATAATTCATCAACGCAATCCAGTTCTACGACTGACTCTGAATTTTCAGCGTGCATAAGCCTTTACTAATTTAGAAATTGTTGACGAAAACTGAGTAGTTATTGACTCAGAATTTATCAACGCAACCCAGTTCTACGGCTGACGCTGAAATCGTCAGCGCACACGTCCTACTATCAACATAGAAATCATTGAAAAAAACTAAGTCGTTGTCGATTAAAAAATCATCAACGTAACCCAATTCTATAACTGTCACTGAAATTGTTAGTACACACATCCTACTATCAACGCATAAATCATTTATGCAATCTATGTTGCTGTCAAACCATAATTCATTGACAACGACAGTCAAGTCATTCCTGTCTTAATCTCTCCATCATTTAAGCGTAAGGTTTACGCTAGGCTTTCCTTTTATCTTATAACACTCCCAAACCGAATTGAACATAGACCATAACTAACCACATTCAATCTATCACAAGTATAATCACAACAACATGCCACAATTCATATCTTTATTCACTTGATCCATATTCATGTAAATTTATCAATCTCATAAAAAATCAAAGCATGAACACCAATATAATTTCAGTTCCAGCACAAGGATGTTTCTAGAGTCCAACAAGTTCACAATCCAAGGATTTTCATCATTTCATTTCATATCTCATACAAATTCATCAATCATTTATGAGAGTTAAGACATAAACATCAATTTAAATTTTGTTTTAGCTTTTGCATGTCCTTTAAGGCCTAACAACATACAATTCTGCACTCATACTCGTTTCATCACCTTTTCACATAGTTTCTTCAATCATATATGTAAAAGTCAAGGCATTAACATAGTCAAACAATTCTATTTTATGGTTCCAGCATGTTTTTTAGGAGTTTAACAAGTCATTCTTCATGAGTTCATTTTTGCATAATATCTTCAATCACACATGTATAAATTAGGTCATTAACATACACCTGGATTCTATTTTGGGTTCAAGTTCTAAGAGTTCATCAAGAATATAATCATGCATTTCATCATACAAATTCAAAATCTACCGAGCCCCTCATCTGGCTGGCCCTCCCTATGAGTTTATGCATTCAACATCAACCATATGTATTTAGATTTCTTTTGTAAAAACCTGCACTCATGTCTTTTTGTTCTTTATCTTACTTTAATCTTTTCATATTATTGTTGAATCTAGAGTTAGAGGTGTAGGAGCCCTAGCTAATCCCTTGAGGTTTTTTTTCCCTATCCAAAGTTCCAAGAAACAAGTAATGAGGTGATGTTCTTTCTTTACCTTATGATTTTAGGTAGTCTTAGGAAGGTTTCTTATGTAGTTCTTCTTCTTCTTTTTTTCTCTACCTTTGGTTTTCTTCCTTTTTTCTCCAGCTTCATTAGCCAGCCTCCTACACTCTTCCTCCTTCCATGGTTTTGGCCAACTATGTTTTCCTCTCACTCTCCTTTCTTTCTAACACGCATAAGGAAGGCACATGCAGTTGGGGTTTGGTTCAACTTTCTTTGGAAAAAAGGAAAAGGAGTAAGAGTATGCAACTGCATACATGCAGCTATTGCAGTCGTTTTTGGGAAGAGGAAGGGTCACCTTTCCTCTCTCTTTTGCATTTATAACCCCTCCTTAAATGAGGTGGGGGTGTTTGGGTGTTGGATAAGGGTGTTCTTATCTCTCTTTTGGGTTATCTTGGGTTGGTTTCTATTCCAATTCTCCCCTAGGATAGACTAGCCCTTTTCCTCCAGGATTTTCTCCATGGCTGGCCGGTTTATACCCTTCAATTCTTCCTAATATTGGTTGGCCCAAAGACTAATTTTTTTGTCAGGTTTTACAAAACACATGGATTCATCAGTACGCACAGCTGTCGTTGACTCAGAAATTGTTAACGAAAATTGAGTCGTTGTCGACTCAGAAATCGTTAACGAAAGCTGCCTCCACAACTAACACATGGATTTTTCAGTGCTCATAGTCTTTGTTGACTAAGAAATCATCAACGAAAACTGAGTCGTTGTCAACTTTGAAATTGCCAACAAAAACTGTGTCGCTGCCAATTCAGAAATCGACAACGAAAACTATGTCACTGTTGATTTAGAAATCGACAGCGACAGTGGAGTCGTTTCTAGCTTTACTTTTTTTTTTGTAAGGTGTTTACAAATACAAGAATTATAAATAAACTAAACATGATAATAACCAACTAGACAAATGTTACTGTTACTTTTCGTTATCAACTTAAGTGAGTACATTCTTTCATTTACTTCTTATGTGCATAGTACAATCCTTATTATTTCGTTGATTGTATTATCCTTACTTGTATGCCCTAACCTCCCCATAGGAGTTGTAGGGTTAGAGTTAAAACATGGCCGAAGTTAATTACTTCATTTTAACCCAGTCATCCACCTTGGATACTTTTAGCTATAGCTAATCGTAATATCCAACTTGATCATCTATCTCGATGCCATTAGTCAAAGCTAATCACCATAATCAACCCGACCATCCATCTAGGATGCCATTAGCCAAATCTAATCATCATGTTCAACTCGGCCATCCATCTAGGATGCTATTAGTCAAAGCTAATCATTAACACAACCCGGACATCCTTCTAGGATGTCATTAGCCAAAGCTAATCATCATGTTTAACTCGGCCATCCATCTAGAATGCCATTAGCCGAAGCTAATCATTAACACAGCCCGGACATCCTTCTAGGATGCCATTAGCCGAAGCTAATCATCAACACAACCTGGTCATCCACATTGGATGTCATTAGCCGAAGCTAATCATAATATTCATTCAACATTCCATAATAGTCTAGTATTCACTACAACACAATAATATATATTTCATAATGAATTCACTTAGGAGAATTTACGTTATACTAGAAGAAGGTGAAAACCACTTACCTATTCCTCTCGTGAAGTGTTCTAATCTGGTCGAAGGTCCAATCCCGGTCGCACCACCTAACACATCAATGATAATAAATCAGCACATTTGCATTCAATAATCACATAACTCATCCCCATACATATTTCAAGAATACACATGTTCACATTCAAGTCTTCCACATATTATCCAATCATATAATGAAAATCATCATATTAAGACATTTCTTTTTATTTTAGACGTGGCCACTCACGGAAATCCTAGTGTTTAATTCCAGAGTTTCATAGTGAATTAGATCAGATCGACAGTGAACTCATCACAAGCATTAAATCATTTATGATATGGAATTCTATCACATAAAGTCATCAGTGAAAGATCGACAGTGAACTCATCACAAGCATTAAATCATTTATGATATGGAATTCTATCACATAAAGTCATCAGTGAAAACTAGTTCCCTGGTGACACAAACATCATTAGCGAAAACTGATTTGCTGGTGACATAGAAATAATCAGTGAAGACTAGTTTCATGGCTGACGTCCAGAATTGTCAAGGAATACATTCCCTTTAGTCTTGGAAATCATCATAAAAAACTAAGTTGCTACTGACTTATAAATTACCAATGAAAACTGGTTTCATGGCTGATGCTTGGATTCGTCAGCGCACACATTCACCTTTGACTCAGAAATCTTCAACGAAAACTAAGTCGTTATCGACTCAGAAATCATCAACGTAATCTAGTTCTACTGCTGGCGCATGAAATCATTAGTGAATATAATTTACTATCGACTCAGAAATCATTGATGAAAACTGAGTCGTTGCCGACCCAGAAATCATCAATGAAATCTATGTCATTGTTGATCAAAAAATTAGCAGCAACAATTGAGTCATTTCTGGTTTTACTTTTTAGTATATTCTTTTAAGCATGAGTTGAATCATCCAACACCTTTTAAGCGACTAAATAGTTCACAATATGCTAAGGGGCCAATATCTCCAAGGAAAATAATTCCTTATCTATAAAGTTTTCATCTAATGGAAGAGCTTTTGAGTCATTTCTGGTTTTACTTTTTTCCTAGGTTGTGTATAAGGTCCGCGCTAAGCTTTCCCTCCTATAACACACCCAAACCAAATTGAACATATACCATAACTACCCATATTAAATTTATCACAAGTTATCAAGCAATACACAAACAAGTCTCAACATATACATTCTCCAAATACTCTCTTAGTTAACACTTCAAGATCGACATCTAGAATTGGCTTAACCATACATTTTATATTTTCAATTATATCATGGCAATAAGTCAACACAACTAATAATGATTTCATAATAACAATTCATCAAAATTATTCTTGTTTTAACACTAGGAACTCTTGTTCTTTCACCTTGCGATGGTACTTGAAATAGAATTGTTTCTCAAACTCCGCCTTAAAGTCATTCTAAGTCAGTGTTTCAGTTACATGCCTCAGTTGAATGGTTTCCCACCATGTAATGGCTTGATCAAATAGTAACTAGGTGGCACAATTTATCCGCAAGCCCACAGGTATGTTAATCTGGATCATAGCCTTCTCTACTTTCTCGATTTACCTCCCTGCTATCTCAACATCTTGTTCCCCCATATATGGTTCACAACCCATTTTCCTCATACTTTTGACCAATCACACAAGTAACACCATGTTGTCCATGGTCGTGACAATCCTTAGGGTGCTTATAGAACCTGTGTGGTTGGAATTACTTGAGTTGTAGAGCCAACCATGCCTTCCATCATTGCTTTAACTATTTGGATTAGGAGTCCTGGATCTGCATAAGGCAGGGGTACCCCCGTTGGAACGGTCGAGGAGTGTGCTTATGTTCTTCCTTGTTGTCCCACCCTTATTGAGGGTACCTCTTCCGTTCGATTTGGTACCCACTCTTCTTTAGCTTCCACTGTTCTTTCTTGTAAGGGCTCAAATGATCTTATTGGAGCATGAGAAGCGATATCATCTAATGGGTCATCATCCTGCCAATCTTGGGCATTTTAGCCTCTACCCCTTTTTTCTATGGAAGGTGGCTTGGTCCGCGTCCCTGTCGAGTGTGCACCATCCTGAAATAGATCACAACAACATTATTATCATCGATCTTCAAGATCCAAACCAGGTGCTCTGATACCAACCGTAATATCCTAGTTTTTCATAGCCATAATTGATGATAATTTTTTTAGCCATTACATTCTCGATGCTTCTCACAATAGTATTCCAAAAATTAGTAGATATGTCCCATTCATTAGTATGGTACAATACACATATGATTGTTTAAATCAACATCTCTATGAAAGTGCTAAATATACATACCGACAACATCATATTTACATATCCATAAGTTTGTATTATATTATATTTAGATATTACTACCATTATAAGTTTATACAAAAGTGTCAGACAACAATTACACACTTAATACATTCGTTCATACAAAATACATAATAACTTAAACATGTGAATACATAGTTCTTTTCAAAATATATGGACCTATGGAACGGGTCTCTTGCACACCTTGATTGTGTGATGTTCCTATTACAAAAGCAAAAGGGTCACAAGAATTATAAATAATCTAAACATGATAATAAATAGCTAGACAAATGTTATCGTTGCTTTTTGTTATCAACTTAAGTGACTACATTCCTTCATTTACTTCTCATATGCATAGTACAATCCTTATTATTTCATCGATTGTATTATCCTTACTCATACGCCTCAACCTCTCCATAAGAGTTGTGAGGCTGAAGTTAAAACATTGATTGAGGTTAATTACTTCATTTTAATCTGGTCATTTACCTTGGATGCTTTTAGTTGTATTTAATCGTAATATTCAACTCGGTCATTCATCTTGAATGTCATTAGTTGAAGGTAATCACTATAATCAACCCAGTCATCCATCTAGGATGTCATTAGCCAAAGCTAATCATTATGTTCAACCCAACCATCCTTCTAGTTGAAACTAATTATCATCTTCAACCCAACCATTCATCTAGGATGTCATTAGCCAAACCTAATCATCAACACAACCCGGACATCCTTCTAGGGTGCCATTAGCCGAAACTAATCATCAACACAACCCGGTCATCCACCTTGGATGCCATTAGTCGAAGCTAATCATAATATCCATTCAACATTCCATAATAGTCTAGTATTCACTATAACATAATAATAGATCTTTCGTAATGAATTCACTTCAAAGAATTTATGTTATGCTAGAAGAGGGTGGAAACCACCTACCTGTTCCTCTTGTGAGGTGTCCTCGTTTGGTAGAAAGTTTGATCCCGGTTGCACTACCTAATACATCAATGATCATAAATCAATATATTTGTATTCGATAATCATATAACTCATTACCATACATATTTCAAGAATACACATGTTCACATCCAAGTGTTCCATACATCATACAATCATATAATAAACATCATCATATCAAGTCAATTCCTTTTATTTTAGGCATGGCTACTCACGAACGTCCTAGTGTTTAATTCCAGAGTTTCATAGTGAATTAGATCAGACCAACTCGTTATATGCATTAAATTATTTCTGATATGGAATTTTTTCGCAGAAATCATCAGCAAAAACTAGTTACACAGTTGACGCTTGAAATCATCAGCAAAAAATAAGTCCTTGTTGACTCGAAAATTATTAACGAAAGTTGCTTCCATAGCTGATGCTTGGATTTGTCAGCGCGCATGCTTACCATTGACTTAGAAATCATCAATAAAAACAAAGTAGCTGCTGGCTAAGAAATCATCAACGCAATCCAGTTCTATTACTGGCGGATGAAATCATCAGTGAATATAATTTATTGTCGACTTAGAAATTGTTAACGAAAACTAAGTCGTTGCCGACCCAAAAATCATTAACAAAATCTAGGTCGCTGTCGATCCAAAAATCGATAGTGATAATTGAGTAATTTCTGGTTTTATTTTTTTTCTAGGTTATGTATAAGGTCCGTATTAAGCTTTTCCCCCTTATAACACACCCAAATCAAATTCAACATAGACCATAACCAACCATATTCAATTTATCACAAGTTATCAAGTGAAATGAAACCATGTCTCAACATATACATTCTCCAGATACTTTCCTAGTTAACACTTCAAGATCGACATTTAGAATTGCCACTACCATATATTTTATGTTTTCAATTATATCATAGCAATACATCAACACAACCAATAGTAATTTCTTAATACAAAAGAGTTCATTTCCGGCCAAGGACTTATTTCCTTAAGGTGTTCATTATGGCAAATCCTTTCATAGTTCTCTCATTTCCTATAGTTGGGACACTGCTGCCCATTTCCCCTAGTTGCACATGTAATTCATCATATTTATCACAAGCATATATATATATATATATATATATATATATATATATATATATATCCACTTGGTTCACAATTATGCATGCTCATTCATTATACAAACAGAAATCAAGGCATTATCATGGCATAGTTTTCATTTCAGCTTCATCATGCCTCTTAAGGCTTAACAACACCACAATCCTGCACATGCAATCATTTCCTCATATTTTCACCTAATTTCTTCAATCATATATGTAGAAATCAAGACTAACATAAGCATGAATTATATTTTGGTTCAAGTATGATCTAAGACTTTTACAAGGTGACAATCTAAGCATTTCATCACATTAATTTGCATTTTATCTAGCCTTCAATCTAGCCAGCCCTCCCTCTAGGTTTGTGCATTCAAAATTGTTCATTTCTTTTGTTAAAGGTTGTGGAGTTAAGTCCCTTATATAGCCCCATTCTTATCCATCTTTCAATCTAGTTTTCTTTAGTCATAGGTGTAAGAACCCTTAGCCATTTCCTTAGGGTTTTCTTCTTCCTTCTGTTCTCGTGGTCTCAAGAACATGTGTGATGTTGTTCATACCTTATGATTTCAAGTAGCTTTAGGGAAGGTTTCATCATTTTTTCTTCCTCTCTTCTCTGGGTTCCCTCCTCTTCTTATCTATTTCTAGCCGACCCTAGACTCCTTCTTTTTCCATGTTTTCAGCTATTCATCCTTTTCTATAACTCTCTTTTCTCTCATACGCTCAAGGAGGTGACATGTAGTTAGTTTGGTTCAGCTTTCCTTTAAGAAGTAGTGTGTGTGTTGCAATAATGACTGCTGTCAGTTCTGGGGAGAGATCTAGACTCCTTTTTTTTTCTATATTTTCGGTCACTTCTCTTTTCCTCTAATTCTCTTCTCACTCAGTACCCGAGGAAATTGGCATGCAATTGGTCGATTTTAGTTTTTCTTTAGGAGAGAGAGGATGTTTCAGCAAAGCTGTAACTGGTTTTTAGGGGAGAGGAAGAGTCACCTCGTTTTCTCCCCCTTATATTTATATCACTCATAAATATGATGGGTGTTTGGGAGGCTGGTTATCCATGTTCTTATCCTTCTTTTGGTTTATCTTAGAGCTAGTTACTACCCCAATTCTCCTTTAGAATAGACTGATCACCCCCCCAAATTTTTCTTTAAAGTTGGCCGGTCTATATCCCTCAATTTCTTCCTAGCATAGGTCGACCCAAAACTAAATTTATTTTTTTATTGGTTTTACAAATAAGGAGAAAACTAATGCATTTCATTATAAGATGATTTTAAGAAATAATTTTGTTGTTAGATAAAAACTTTTTCAATGTCATTCACGCCTTAAGTTATTTCCAAGTAAGTTATATTCTTCTTGGGTTAGACCTTTTGTTGTTATTAATGTTTTTCATCATGATGCAATAAAAATTTAAAGTTTAAAGACAAGTAAGGATTTCAAAGTGAATAGACATAGAATAAAGCCTTATTATGAATTTTTTATAATGTAAAATATGAAAGAGGTACCTTTTCACAAATTGACATATCTTGATGTTTAAGCGTGAGTAAATGTCAGGTCGAGGACACTATACAAAGCATCAATTGGAAGGCATCCTAACATAAAGGAATTCTCAATTGGAGAGTTCGGCATAATCAATTTTTTTCTCTTACTTTCACTTCTCGCCATAATCAATTTTCTCTCTCTTACTTTTACTCCTTTTCTCTTTCTTTGTTTCATTATTTGTTAAGAGTTTATCTTTTTTTTTTCATCTCTTTTATTCTATACATAGTCTTCTCATTTTATATATTAGTTTTATATTAAGGACAATGTAGGGATTACATGTGTGAGGAGAGGGGGATGATTTTAAATTTAAGGCCTTATTTTATTTATTTTATTTTTTAAAAAGTCTTATGATGCTTTCCAACAACTATGATGAGAATTAAGCTGTAATATTATAGTTTTGATCAAGTATTGAATATTTTTTTTTTATAATCTTGATGTTATTATTTGGTTGACGTGTCTATATGATAATTGCTCAATTCTCTATGCATAATGGCTATGTTATTTGGTAAATAAACATGAATATTAGAATGAATAAAATTCTTATATCTTTATTTTGGTTAGTACTTGAGTTCCACAAGTAGGGTTAACTGTTAAAACTTTTCTAGAGGTCTCTTGAAGTGAACAATGATCGAGCACTACTTGAAAGATGATTTAGGCATTAAGATTTACCATTATTTCAAAATAAGTCAACTCCTTTATAGATGTTCTCATAAGAACATTCCCTCTAGTATGCCATTTTAGACCTTTATTATTAAGCTTTTTCTTTGTTAACCATATCTTTTTACTTTTTAATCCATAATATAGTTATATCCTCACCCTTGTTGTAAAGATGAATTGGATTAAAGAGACTTGTTCCATGCACAAGTAGTATCTAACAAAGACTTGGGATTTTATTTTTTATCAAATACAAGAGTGGAAGTAAGGAAAAAAAAAGGAGAAAGAAAAGAAAAGAAAGAAAGAAAGAAAGAAAAGAAATATGACTTTTGAGTTTCAATTTTTCTTTTTAGATGTTGGTTGGTTAGAATAAAGTAAAGATCTAACATTATGATACTTGACCTATGTTTTTAATTGGTTTATTTGGGTTTTTAGAAGTATTCCTTTAAGATTTCAATGTTGTCTCTTATTTCATGAGTCTTTAGAATCTTTGTTATATCTTTCCTTTTTTTTAGCACTATCTTCTTGCCCTAATACAACCTAAATCGAAGACCTTTTGATTTTGGTTGGTGCCTTCAGGGTAATGGAAACTTGTTCAAAAGGGAAAACTTATGGTGTTTGATTCTTTCTTAAAGAAATTGAGTGATTTTCTTTGAAAGCTTTATGAAACTTTTACTTGTTCAAAGCACGCATACAAAAATCATTGTTAATGTTCAGTTATATCACACACAAACATAAAGATTTGAGAATGATCATTATAAAGATGTTTTAGCTTTTGAATGATGTTGAACTTATTCTAATGATCATTTGATATCAATGTTATAACCTCTTATTGTGTTCTAAGATGAAATGTTGGAAGATTAGTATTTTATTTTGTGTCTTAGTTTTTCTTGAGGATTAGAAAAAGGCAAATGTGGGGGGAATTTGATACATTTTGAATTTTATATCTTTTTTTTATTAATTTAATATGTTTCTTTGTTAGTTCATGATTTTTTTGGGTTTATTTTTTTTTATCATTCTTTTATGTTTTGCAAGCTTTTTCGAGGGAAATAAATAAAAAGGAGTTTTGGACTTAATTTATACTATTGGGCCTAAGATAAGATTGTTTAAAAGCCTAAATATTGTCTTTTAACGGGTTGGATGAAAATCCAAGTGAAAACTCTAACGAATTATTTGCCATGTCATTTATTTGTTCATCAAGATATTTAAACCACATGAAATTATTTCATTGGTTCAATGATATGGTCTAATCATATGATTGAGTTCTAAAAAGAGATAAGCATGATTATTGATTTAATTTAACTTGGAATTCTTAGAGACAAACATTAAAACCATTGTCATAATTCATTTTTGGGTTATTCCCTAAATTTTATCTTTTCTCATTCCCCATAAAAAAATCAAAATAAAATAATAATAGTAAGGAGATTGGCAATGTGAAAAAAGATGGTTGAGGAAAGATTTAAAATGTAGAAAAATCAAGTTGCAATTTTAAAATGAAATTGGAAGCCTAATTGTACCCTAAACTAGAGAGATAATACAGATTCAAGGTCAAATTAAATTATTATTGGATGAATTTGCATAAAAACATAATTAGATTTGTAATAGTCTAATTTGATTTAATCATGAGCTAAATTAAAGTTTAATTATGTTTAAGAATTAATTTGGGTTCAGTTGAAGGATTTAATTAGGTGCAAGAATTTAATTATATTTTAAATGGATCAAATTAAATTTATTAGCAGCCTAATTGGTGAAAAATTAAGTTTGGGAGCCCAATTTGAGCTTAATTGAGAAGATTGAAATTTTAAGAGACTAATGTTAATTTTTACAAAGTTAGTTGATTCAAATCATGGGTAAAATCACAAGAAAATCAAAGTTTTTGGGTTAATTAAGGGTTAAATTGAAGAAATTTGTAACTAAATACCATTTTGAAAAATACGCCAAACTTTGGGGACCTAATTGATTGAAATCAAGGATAAAATAGAAGAAAATTAAAAGTTTAATAGTCAATTGAGGATAAATTTGCATAAATATGAAATCAAGGACTACAATGAAAGAGTCACTAAAATTCAGGGCTGATGTTGTAGTTTTTCAGGGATAAAATTGCATAAAATTTAAAGTTAGGGTCAATTAAGGGTGAAATTGAAAGTAATTAAGAGATGGAGGACCAAATTGAACTTTGGTCAAATCTCTGAATTAAAACCCTGATAGACAAAACGACGCAATTTCATTTAAATGAAACGACATGTTTTGACCAAAACAACATTATTTTGACCAAATAGTAAAAAAAAGACAAACCACTATTCATCTTCTTCGTTTTCATTTTTAGCCCGAAAAAACTACTTAGGGGCTACTTTTCAGGGACATTTCATGTTTTATCTCTCAATCAAATTTGACAAAACTTGCACAAAAATGATGGTTTAACACTTGACCATACTCCAATATGGTTCTTCTAGTTGATTGATACATCAGCAGACGTGGCACTGGTTAAAAGAGGCCAACTTAGGCAGCTTTCAACTGCTAAATTTGACAATTCATCATAGCCACTTTGAGCTAACAATTGAGATCCTTCCCACCTAAATTAAGGGCCAAGATTTGACATAAAAAGAGACAAAATATCATATTCCACCCTTATAAATAAGGATGGATTCCATGCCTTGAGAATGAAGCAATTTGAATCCAAAGTCTAAAAAAAAACCAGTCATTCCCCCTGTTTCAATTTTCTTCTTTTTGTCAGCCTTCTGCCACTCTTTTCGCCGCACCTCAGTTGTCATTGCCGCCTCCAACCATTCGTGGGTCTTCCCTATACCATTAGGAACATCGCCAGCCTATCTTCTCCCCCAATCAGGTAAGCCACCGACAACAATTACATGCAAAATTCTGCATGCAATGGGCAAACAATTAACATGGTTGCTGGGCTAGGCCAGCAACCATATATGGGCTGTGGGCTATACCCGTTATAGCCCAGCTCATATGGCTAGGCTAGGTCCAGTCCACCTAAAAAAAAGGTTTGTACGACCGCCAGTCGGCCCAACTCGACTAAGTTGGGCTGGACCTGTTTTGGCCTAGCTTGGATAGCCAGGCTGGGTCCAGCCTAATTTATATTTAATAATGATAATAAAACAAAAAAATTCCAAAAACAAATTTCAAGGGTCATTTCAAAATATTTCTGATTTCTAGCATGTTTTTCCAACAATTTTGTATAATATCGAGTTGTATATTTACATTGTAAGATACATATCTGATATTAAAATATTTGATTTTCTCCAAAATATTTTTTTTGAAAATAAACAAATTAAAATAATTAAAATAATTCCTTTTAAAAAAACAAAAAAATATTTTGTTTCGTGCATACAACCAAATCCTAAAAGTTTTATAAGCATACTTTTTATATTAAAAAAACAAAAATGCATCTTTCTCATGTTTTAAAATGCAAAAAGGGATATCATAACTAATTTATGATTATCCGTTAGGATTTGACTAAAATATCAAAAACCCTTCATCAATCGTTTTGTTCACTTTATATTTAAAGTGTTAGGGTTTAGTTGTAAACTTCAATAATTGGGGGTGTAAAACTACACAATAGAATATATCCTTAGGTATTAAAGATACAAAGAAATAAATGTGATAAAATTTGGGCCTTAAAATAGTTAGGCTTTAACCCGATAAGGAAAAGACTTCCTCACGAAGGGAGATCTACCTTGAATCTTAGACAAGACCAACAGATAGGAACATGACTTAGAATAACAATCAAACAACAATACAACTTACCTTAGATAGGGTGCACTGGGGGTGATGCGTCTTTCCCTTGTACAACTAGACTCTTACTCAGATTCTCGCATACCATAGGTTTCCTAGTAACCTTAATACTAGGTAGTAACTCTTGAACCTTATAATTATACCCAAAACTCATTTCCAACATACACATTTAGGAGGCAGACCCGATGTCGCTTGACGCCCAGCATGCCCCTCATGACAACCATTATAAATAGAGGAGCTATTGATGAGAAAACAAAAAACACACGTGAAAATCAATAGAGACAGAGAAGGTCAAAGCTTTATATAGGAGATTTAACCACCATAATAAAGTTTCACAAGTATGAACCTTGTGTTTGATCTTTTAAGTATGTATAACTAAATATTTTTCTTTGATTAAGGGTGATTTCAAAACTCTAGACAAAACATTTTCAATCAATAAATTTTAAAATTTTTTTTATTGATTTTTTTTATATTCTACTAAATTTATTATTAAAACTCACTATCATATTAACCTTGTTATGAACATAAATCAATTTGTCTCCAACTCAGAATATATGAATCCATCACTTGTTTCAACCTCCAATATAGTTGGATTGGATTGGGTGAATGACTTTCTCTGCACAACATATATCTATTAGCTACTCGATCCAATTCGAGTTTTTTAAATCAAATTAAAAAAATAAAAATAAAATACAAGTTAAAATAACAAACAATATCTTCTGATGCAAACCTAGAAGGTAAAAATCTTAAAATCAATAATCAAGATTAAACATAACCCATAAAGCTAAAATCATATTGAAAAAAGAAAAAAAACTCGACCCAATGATTACTTGAACTAAGAAACTATAGTTATTGAATAAATATCTTAACCCGTTGATTATAAAGAATTAAGAACTAGAATTATAAGGATGAACACCACAAAAAAGTAATCTTTGATAAGTTCTAAGGAGTTCAATGAAGAACCAAGAGTATGGGCAACCTTGTACACAACAATATTATTTATAAAATAAAAAATGCCCCCTAAACCTAAATACAAGCTAAATACACTTATTTATATTAGGCAATGATACAATCCAAGCAAGGTCAACTTTAGATTTTGGTGTAAAATCTCCTACTGTCAAGTTTTATGTTATCAAGTATAACTTTCAACTTGACTATTTTATTAAGTTGAGATTTTTACAATAGTTTCTAGACATATTGTTCTATATTGGGTTAAAGTTTTAGATTAATCTGATTTTAGGAGGAGATTTTTTCATAGGGTCAAAGTTACTAAAACAATTTTGTTAAATTTATATCTAGACCCTTCGTCTACTACTATTTAGACTATATCTAGAGACAAAAAAACAAATTCTAATAAGATTACAATTGAGTTGGAAAGTAGACATTCATATCTTTCCAGCGATATATGGTAGGCCTGTTAATGCATCCGGATAAGAGAGAATGACATATTTGAAGTCGGGAAAAAAATGTTTCAAGAATATGTGAAAATTAGAAAAATATTATTTCCTTGTGTATTATGGATTCTAGTTAATATAAGGATTTCTTAATGCTCTTGGAAGTATGCGTGATAGCTATCGACTTACTTATTCTATAAGGATTCCATGTCAAACAAGGAAACATTTATAACAACAACTATTATCTATAGTTTGCAAGGATTCCATATCCATTATTAAATATGTCTGTGGTGGCAAGGAAGCTTGAAATTTTTTTGTTGTTCTTTTTCCTTATTTTAAAGGATTTTCTTATTCAAAAGGGAGATTATGAGAAACTATTTAAAAGAGTTCATGTTTGAAAAGGAAACAAAGTGGTAGTAACTTCTCCTCCAAAATACGGAAGCAAGTGACAATAAGTTTTTTTTTTTATTTTTAAGGACAATAGTGGAGGGAACAAGGCTCTATATAAAGCCTTGTCTCATATTTTTTTTGTTTTCTTCTTCTTCTTCTTCTTCTTCTCTCACGCTAGTAGAGATAATTTATTCTCATGAGTTTTTTTGTTATAACTTCTATTTGGGCTATCTAATGGGGTTAACAGCCTTGACATTATTTGTAATGGTTGGCTTAATTCATATTGGGCTTGGGTTTGATTAATTAGCTCAGGCCCATGACCTGTTTGGGTTTAATTAATAATTAGTTCTCATTTATGGCTTAAGGCTTGTTTGGGTCCATACATTTGGGTTTATTAGTATAGTTTTGGGCTAATTTTGTAAGTGGGTCAATTTAGTCCACAATAGTAGATTTACTAGGGTTTTTATTTTCAAGAGTATAAATACTCTTTGTAATGACAAAATATTAAGACTTGATACTACTATAGATGTTGAATTTATTCAGCTTGTGTGAGAGATTCTTGTATTTTTTGGTTTTCTAACAAACTAAATTGACTGACTTCGTGGTGTCTTCCTTATACTTCTCGTTCTCGAATTGCTATTCGTAGGGTGAGAATTCTTATTCCAATAGTATTGGTGCCTTGTAACAAGTTTCCATTGTGTTATACTCTTGTTAGACCTGTTTTGACTTTTCAGGATTCGTTGTCAACCTTGTTATAGGTTGCAAGATCATGTGATCACGAGGTTCATATTAGATAAAACATCATAAATAAGGTTAGAAAAATAATAAAAAAGTTTTAAATAAAAAAGTTTTAAATATAAAAAAAAATCCTAAATCAACTAGGAAAGTATAATTGGTTGATCATTCCCATCGTTTTCATTTATAAAACATAAAATCATGAAATACATTCTAAAATTCAAATATATGCATACAATCATAAAGACTCTTCATGAATCATACAACTAAGATCCATTCATTATATTAAAAAAAGAGTACAATTATCATTCCTTAGATTTCATTGGCGGGTTGAGGCTACACAAGAAATCAAAGAAAAACTTGGGATGATCATGTGGTATCAAGGCAGTGGTGGGAAAGATTGAGCTAATGAATGCATCTCCGACATCATATAATGGTCCACGCTCGACGAAAATGACAAATCAGGAATCATTATATATTGCAGCCAAATCCCTCTGCACGAATTTTTGGTTCGTTGCTCCTGTCAAAAAGACCCCGAGGTGGTTGGTTGATGGAATAATTATGCGCAAGTTGCTGAAAGGAAATTGCCAAGTTGTGTTCTAGCAGGCCCCTCCTCGAACAAGGGATCCAGGCACAAAATACAATACAAAAAAACTTACAAATGCATTAAATTTAACATTTTCTTTTTCATCTATTTAAATATTACGCCATACCGTATTATAAGTGGCAGAATAATCATCAATCAAGGGGGGAAAAAACAAAAAAAGGGTGGATAGATATTCCACTTTGTACACGATTCCCAGCTCGATGGTCCCCTCGAAATCTAGTGATCGGAATCGTTAGGGTTCATGCACCTTCATAATCAATAATCTCTGCCCCCCAAAATTAACTTAAAGAATTCTGGTTGACTTGGAATAGGAAGGATTCCAGCATATGTTAACGTAAATAATAATAATAGATGATGATTTTTTTTGAGGTGATTGATCTTGACATCTGAACCCTCCAAATTTTTATTTTGTATTTATTTTTGTCGTTCCTTTGTGGCTTGTGGAGAGCACAAGCCTGATGGAATGTTCGCCTAAAATATTAGAACAAGATGAAGACCTGGCTGGCAATGGCATGTGAGATCCATAAATGTATATTAACGTAGTGTTTCGCAGGGAGGAAATGGGGAGGAAAACACATTTTTCAAGGCATTTTTCTTTGTTGAAAAAATTATTAAAATCCTTGTATTTTTAAGTCCAGGAATACTCTACTCTACATACCATTTATTTTTTATAAATTATATTTTAAATACTCCGCGCTAGTTTAAAATAATGAAAAGAGATAAAAAAAACATATATATATATATATCTATATATTAATTTCCTTTTTATTCTTATCGTTAGTTTAAACTTACATCAGCCAAGTATGTAAAATAATGTTGTTTATAAAAAAAAATATGCAGAAAGTTCATATTGCGTTTCAAAAGACATGAAATTTTTAGTAGTTTTTAATTAAAAACAATCGTCTTTTGTTTAGTTTCCTCCCCTCATTTTCTCCTCCATCCTAACAAAGAAACAAAATGAAAATACATTCATTTTACGTTATCTTTCCTCCTCCTTTCTTTTGTTCATGATTATTTAGGCTCTCAAATACCATGTAAAGTAAGATCAAAAAAAAAAAATCAATGGCGGTGGTAATTAAACCATCACAGACTAATCTATAATGATTACCTTTTTTTTCAAATTTGTCATGAGCATAGTTATAAGAACCAAAGTAGTTTATGATATAGTCTGAGGCGTGAGTTGACTGGTTGATTTAAATTTATTAGTTTCTTTTTAAAAACATTTTTGTCTGAAATGACATTGTTTAGGACAAATTGTTAATTTCTTTTCATTTTAGCTATGGCAATATTATTTTGAATAAAAATTAAAAAAAATATTGAATAAGTCTCTCCCAAGTTTTAACCTTGGAACTTGAGCTTTCCATATTAACACATCATTAGATAGACTTGTTAAGTTAAGGACCTATAAATTCAAACCGGATTTAATAACTATGATTATGATATATTATAAACCTAAGAGAATAGTACTATTTTCAAATTGGGCAGATAGCTACTTGTGTTTGTCAAGACAACCATCTTAATACTTTCCAACATAAGAAGTAGTTAAAAAAGGCATATTATTTTGAATAAGAATTAATAAATATGTTGAATAGGTCTCACTTAAGTTTTGACTTTAAAATTTGGGCTAAGCCTCTTATTAACATGTTACCACATCAACTCGTCAAGTTAATAATCTTCAAATCCAGACTGAGTTTAATAATTATAATAACTGTTGTTATCTATTTTTGGATTCCCCATAAAAAATAAAAAAAATACAAAACAAAATACGCATAAAAAAATATATATTCGAAAGGAATAAAAAAAAATAGGAGTGAGAAAAGGATGATGAAACTACCATAAAATGACTAGGAATTGGTTGAGGAGGTTCAAAAATACAAGAATTGAAATTTGACAGTAAGAACCATGTTGATAAGGAAAATTCAATTTGAGAAAAAAAAGTCCAAAATCAGATGTTTATGGACTCAATTAAATTTTATCCAAGATTTAATTGAATTTTTGGAGGGTTTGATTGCAAGAAAATTGATTTCTTAAGTCAATTTAGGCTTTTATTGGAAGAAATTAAAGTTCTGGGGTCCAATTATAATTTTGAAGAGTTGATTTGGTCAAATCAGGGGTTTAATTGCATAATTATTGAAGTTTGATGGTCAACTAGGACTTAATTGAAACAATCTAAGACCAAGGATCAAACTAGAAAAGGCGCTAACATTGAGGGATCTGATTAGAATTTTGGTGGGGATCTGATTACAAAGCTGCAAGAAATTCAATGGCTGAATCAAAAGAAACCAAGCGGCGCCGTTTCCACCATATCTTTGTCTGCAACAACTGGTGTTCTGTGATAATTAAGGAAGGAGATGTTGGCAGCGATAATGGAGTCATTTCCAAATCAAGAAGGGAGCGTATCATGGCTAACAACCCTCACCACCGTGATGCACGCTGGCTTACGAAAAACACTCTCATCCTTCGGCTATAAAAGCTAGAAGAAAAAACCAAAAAAGAAAAAAAGGAAAAGGAGGAAAAGAGAGGGTAGAAAGGAGAAGCTATAAAAGAACAAAATGATACAGCTTTAAAAGAATGGAAGAAAGGAGGAGAGATTGAAAATACTAGAGAGAGCAATAGGGAGAGAAGAAGAAGCAAACTGAACAGAAATAGAGGACACGGTGAAGATATAACACAACGACACAATCATCTTCGTCCCCTCAAAACCAGGTATGTTTGCTGCTTTTCTCGTTTCCTGTAATGTAATGCATGTCAATATGTAGAAACGAAAAGAAAATCATGCCGAAACCAACATCTGAGATCACATGTATCATGCTCTGTTTTGTTTTTTTTTTCCATTATACACTTACACTGGGAAGGGGATGAACAATGCGAAGGTAATTTAATTACTTCGCATTGTTCATGCACGCGTGATACGCGTACATGTGCTGAAAGGAGAGGCTGGTCATTGGCATGGGCCAGTGACCAGGCTGGATTGGCTCGGCCCAGCCCAGCTTTGCAGGCTGGCTAGGTCCAGCCCAGCCACATGGGTTGGGTTGGGCCCAACCCGTAAATAAAAAAAAATTATTTTAAAAAAAATCTGAGTTTTTCTGTAATTTTTTTATATGTTGTATTTCAATCAATAGCGATTTGTATTTTTATACTGTAAAGATACAAATTTGGTATTAAAATACCCAATTTTTGTCAAGACATAAAAAAACAAAAATATTTTGTTTTCTTGCATACGGTCAAGTCTCTTAAAAATAAAAAATCATATTGTATTTTCATACAAAAAATAAAATTTTTAAAAAATATGTATTAACATGCATTTTGGCTTTAATAACCAGTTTATTAAGGCCACGAGAACTAGGCCAATATTTCAAAAATTTCAAAAAAAAAATTTTTGTTCTCTTTTAATATCTAGGGTTATAATCTTATATGTAAAACGTGTTTCGGATATTAAATTTTTTTTTTGTTGGCACTAGACCAATTAGGTTTTACCCTATAAGATAAGGATCTCTTTACCAAAGAGAACTTTTTCTTAAACCCTAGATGAACCAACAACTAAAAAGCACGACAAGACCTTAGATTTTATCAGACAATAAATAATGCAGTTTACCTTAGGTAGGGCGTATTTGAGGTGCTAATATCTTTTCTTTACACAATCAGTCCCTGTACCCGATCTCTGAGACTAGTTAGGGTTCCTAGTGATCAAAATACTAAGTGGCGACTTCCATTCCATTTTTTCACTAATAAAAGATGAGAATTCTTTGTCTCACCACATTTGCCACATTAGATAAGATTTTGAGGGTGGATGTTTTCACTGCGACGCCGCACACGTGCGACAATAACAAGATGCTATGAACACAAAGAGTTGTAAAGTTTCCAAATTGGGTACCTAGCTTGTCAAGACAACCATCTTAATACTTTCCAATACAAAAAGTAGTTAAAAAAAAGGTGAAAATAGAGATAAATTAAAAAGGGATTAGTGTTTCCCTATAAATACAAGGGAAAAACAATTAAGGGTTTTTTTAACTATTCAAAAATGATCTTTTAGAAAGAAAAAAAACAATTGCCTAGGGTTTTTGCCAATTTTGTTTTTGATCATTGTAGGCTTGATTAGTTTCATTTTCATCTCTATTCTCTAATTTTTATAATATTTTGATCTAAATTTTTATTTTATTTTCATTTTATTCCATGGGTTAGAGAGAGGAGATAGAATGTCTCCAGAAAAATATAGAAAAGAAGATAGACAGTTAATGGTTGATCACAATTCGATGACTAAAAAAATTCATCCTTAGACGAGAAAAGTCTCATTGATGTTTTTTCACCCCTCATCTTGCCAAAGAAAGTACATTAGGTTTTAGAATTTATTTTTGAAATGGGTGAAATTTTATTCTCTTTGATCAATTAAATGTGGTTTTGAGGTTATAAATGACTTTATTTAATTAAAATTTATTTTAAGTGTTTTTAGCTGAGAAAGACTTGAAAAATAAGGTTTTGTGTCTAAAAGGAAGGATATTATAATTTTCTGCAACCCAGGATCATAATTATTTTTAAGAAAAATTATTCAATGACTTTCCTATGAGCATTTAGTTTTATTATCATATAATTAAACAATTATTTTTTTTTAAAATGAAGTATTATACCATATAGGGTCTATGACCCGAGATAGAGTAACCCGGGTTGCACCTAGATTGATTTATGATATCGTTGTCTCAATATTAAAAAAAAATTAATTGCATTTTGAATTTTTTTTTAAAGTCAATCCATCTTTTGACTGGGTTGTGAAAGTTGTCTTTAAAGCTACCGAATCAAATGAATCAAATAGGATCAATCCTCACAAGGAGGGGGGAGGGGGGATTTAATGACACTATTAAAGAATTTCTCATGACGAGTGCTATTTTATTTTTATGATTTTCAATATACTTGCATCAAAATCATCATAATGCAATTTTTATTTATTTATTTTTTGTTAAAATGTAGTGTGAATTATTATAAGATGTTGTCCAAAAAATAAAGATTCAATTACGGAGAAAAATGGTTTTAGTCAAGGATATCTTTTTTTAATCTTTATTTTAAATATCTAATTTTTTATATGTAAATATTGTGATTTTGTTTTATTTTTATTAGATGAATGATATATTTAACAAAAGGTTGAATTTTGTTTTTGTTGAAATTTAAAATATTAATAAAAGAAGAAAGAATTATACTAGCAAATTAAGTTGTTTCAATGGAATTTGATTTATTACTCTTCTTATAAAATAATTGTCGTCTAATTAGATAAGAAAATTAAAATTAAAGAGTTCATTATCACACGAAATTCAATATCTTAATGTTTATCAATTTTTAAATTTCACGACTTAATTTTTCACTAACGTTAACATATTTTTTTAATATTTATTAGCGCAAATCTATCTTATTAAACATATACATCAAATTTTAGGTTTACTATTATGATTTAATTTCTTGCCGCTAGAAAACATGGTGATGGTTGCATCTATATATACGGTTCACCGGAGCATGGCCCAATCATATAGTAGTATAGCACTATATTAGTTCCCAACTAGTCCCAATCGGTGGGGACTATTTCGCAACTTATTGAAGCATTAGGATTAATTAACTTGGTTAAGATTAGGTGGTGAAGAAATGTGAAGCATAATTAGTCTCCCGTGAGAACGTCACTGCTCAGGGAAGTTAACTTGCATGATGTCCTTGATGCATTTATGTCCTCGGAGATTGTTACCGGAGACTTCATTGTCTCCGAATTTATATATACAGACTGGTTTACATGCTCACACTACATTATAACTCGGATAAATTGTTTTCTTGAACATAACATCATCACTAGAGATGATGTTGTCGTGTGGCGTTGCAGGTACAAAATTAATGCATGCACTTGCTGGCTTTGATCATGTGCCCTTCGTAAAGAACAAACAGCCTATGGATTGGGTGGAGTGCTTTCTTCACCCAGCAAATATTTATTCATGAATTATAAAATATAGTTTTAGATTTAGAGATTTATACATAAATTATAAAAAGAATTCACGAATCATTTGACAAAAATTCGCGAGTTATATTAAAAAAGAAACATCAAAACTTTATATTATAGAATTCTCCACCCGCTTTCTCATCCAAATCTGGCTAAACGGGATCGAATTTTGTCCATTTTCAATCAAATTAAATGAATATTCGATCCAGCCGAACATGCAACGAAAGGGGTGAAATTATCATCAACACGTACGCGAACTCTTAATTAACATTCAGTAAATTACTAATTCAGGTCAATGCAGGAACGTCGGTTGAGGTAATGAAAGAACATCCAACATCATATAATATTTCATATACAGAGAAACGATCATCAGGAAGCATCAAGTATCGCAGCCAAATCCTCCTCGAGGATGGATGGATTTTTTTTTAATTACTTGAAAAAACCTGCATGGTGGTTGGCTGATGGAATAGTGGAGAAGGACGATAATATTGTGCAAGTTGCTGTAAGGAAATGGGCAAGTTGTATCACAGTAGGTCCCTCCTCGAGGAAGATACAACGAATTGTAACCATGTTGTTAACTTCCAAATTCATCACTAATGATGATTTTGTGCATCATTGGCTGGCCATTTTAATGTACTTATCCATCTAATAATATATTTATTAATTAGAATTATTTAGAGCTATTAATTAATTCATATATACACTTTCATTTACAGGTTTTGTTTTTATTTTATTAACTTAATTCAACAACAATAAATGCATTCAAATAAATATTATTCCGTCTTCAAGCAGTGTCGTTCGAAGGTCCCACTGGAAATCCAGTGATTGCAATCGGTATATATGGTTCATGCACCTTCTTCTTATGAAGACATGATATTCAAATATTACTCTGTTGATTGATTTTAAAAATTCAGGTTTGCTATCACATAATCAGCTGATTGATTTTCTCTCTCTTTTTTTTTTTAATTTTTTTTTATTGTCGTACTTGAATTGTGGCTTCTCGAGTGCAGAAGCCTAATGGAATGTTCGCCTATATTGTTTCATTCATTAGAACAAGATTCTATTAGGTTTGCATTTAAAAAAAATTACAATAATTAATATGTTTTAATTTTTTAAAAAATAGTATTATTTTAAATCAACTCATGGAATCCATAAACTAAGTAATTTTAATTAAAATAATAATATCATTTAATTTGAGAGTGATTTTATCTCTTCTAACCTACCAATCCCAATCTTACCATTTTCGAGATAAAGTAGAATTTTATACTTATAAAAGTCATCGTTATTTCAAAATTAGGGCACAACAAATATATATATATATATATATATATATATCTTTCTCTCTCTCTTATCATCAGTCATCTGCAATTCTTTATTAAAAACAATTTGTCTTTTCCTTGCTTTCCTTCCCCTCATCATTTTCTCCTCCGTCTAAAAAAATAATGAAAATCCATTCATTAATTTTACGTTCTCTTTCCTCCCTCTTTCTTTCGTTCATGATTTTGGCTCTCAAATACTATTGATACCCATAGATTAGATTTTGTAAAGTGAAATCAAAAGAAAAATCACTGCGGTCGGTAATAAATAGGGGTGACTATTGATACCCATAGATTAGATTTTGTATTACTGAACTCAAATCCAAAAAACCCTATTCAAGCTTGACATGAATTGAATTCGAGTATAGATTTTTAATACCCAATCCTACTTAATTTTAGATATTCATTAGGTATTCATAACCTGAACTCGATTTAAACATGAATACTATAATTTACACTTATTATACATTTTTTAAAATTAAAATTATTTATTTATTCCAAGTTATGGTTTTAGATTAAATAGAACATTATCCATGCTGGAATTCAACTTTTTACCTTTAAGTTTTAACCTAACTGCAATCAGGTCTAAAATATATTTCTTCCCTATGAGGGAAATTAACTTGTGCATGCATGTACTGGAAGATTGTTGTCAGAGACTTCATTGTCTCGAAATTTATACATACAAAATTAACTTGTGCATGCATGTACTGGAAGATTTATTATTGAACTAGAATACACCAAGCCTTTACAGATAATTAGAATTCATCCCAAGAAAGAAAACCAAAGAGATCACTTGGCCAGAGGAAAGAGACATAATTGAGTTTGACTTGAGCTAGTATTAATTAAGGGACTCGAGTTTCTACACTAGTTCCGGACTTATAACTCAGCAATATTGAGTTGGATAATCCAGTCAATGGAATATTTATATATATGTAAGTAAAACAAAATTCTATATCATTAACATAATTATATTTAAAAAATTCAATTAAATTGTGTTTTTGTTTCTTTTTATTATCACAAATGAAATCACATTTTACTACAAATAAATATTCCTTTTCTTCTTATTGTTGCATTATTGATGAGTTTTCAAACTTAAATCATGGTAATTTGAAAAGCCAAAATTTATATAGAATAACTAATCCTTCTCATGATTACGGGCTTTGGGTGTTTTCTTACAAACTAATACAGGTGATTTTTTTTTAAAAAATAGCACAACTTCAAAAAAAAAATAATTGTTGGAACTAATGTTTTCTAGAAAACATAGTTGAGATTTTTGTTTTGTTGAACAACACCTCTATAATTTTTAAATTTACAGACGAAATACTCTGTTTGTATTTATACTTCCAGTCTGCCAACATGAATTTTACCGATGGGATCACAGAAAGAAATACTTCGTCAGAAAAACTATTGTCAATGAGTTCATCGCTAATAAAATTATTGATGGAAAAAGCACTAGAAATCTTTTTTACCTGTTTCAGTTCGTTAGTAATTCCACCGACAAAAAAACCGTATGTAATTTCATTAGTGATTTTTTTTGTTTGTCGGTATTTTTCCTGGTGAATTTGATATTTAATTGCCAAAAAACCATATGCAATTCCATCGATGATTAAACAATGGTAGTGATATTTGCAGTACTTTTTAACTCTTTGAAATATACTGACGGACTTTATCCATTGGTAACACCATCAATAATAATTAATATATATATATATATATATATATATATATTAAAATCTATTGAACATAAGTAGAAAATAATTAAAATAAATTAAGTTATTATAAAAATCAAATATTTATTACAAGTTTAAACATTTATAAGTTCAAATATAATTAATCTAGAAAAGAAATGCCGGAAAAGGAGGAGGAGGTGGGTCTTTGCGAGGACCATGGAGCCAATAAGAGGGGGAACATGTACCACTCATATTTAATTGACAAAAAACCATATGCAATTCCATCGGTGATTAAACAATGGTAGTGATATTTGCAGTACTTTTTAACTCTCTGAAATATACTAACGGACTTTATCCATTGGTAACACCATCAATAATAATTAAAAAATATATATATTTTAAAATCTATTGAACATAAGTAGAAAATAATTAAAATAAATTAAGTTATTATAAAAATCAAATATTTATTACAAGTTTAAACATTTACAAGTTCAAATATAATTAATCTAGAAAAGAGATGCCGGAAAAGGAGGAGGAGGCGGGTCTTCGCGGGGACCATGGAGCCAATAAGGGGGGGAACATGTACCACTCATATGTGGTTTCATCTCCATTACCAAACGACGAAGTTCGGCCGTCTCAGCACCAAGTTGTGCATAATCAATAGTGAGATGGATCGTTGGAGCTTGAACTCGTTGGTCTAAAATCACCTTGGCAAGTCCTCAACTATAGTGCTAGAGAAACCATACATCTTATTTCTATTTGGTCCATTAAATGATCCTACATCTAACTACAAATTCTGATTGAGATCTGGATGGGTCAAAGAATCATCCTTGTATCTCTCCTTCAATCAGATGTTATATGTATCATAAAAACAAATGTAGGCAAATTAAAAAAAAAATTAACTTAAGAAAAAAACGGTTGAAAACCAACATACTACAAAATACTAAGCTCAGCTATTCAGGAGTTGCTACACCCCTTTTTGATTGCCATCATTTTGCACGTGTGTTTCCATAAAAGCTTCATCTGGCTTGATTTACATCTAATAACCATAACCTATAAGAAAAAATTATTGTTAGTTAAACATATTTATAAAAAAAACAACAAATTAAAATATAGATGTAATAAAAGAAATTGATAATTTGCTTCGCATGCAAAATGAACGGAATGGAACCGCCAGTGTGCACGGTAATGGAACCATGAACACACTGATTTTAGTTCTCTACACCGGATTGTTACCGTTGCATGAAATGCTCAGACGTCACGTGTTGGATATATTTGGCTCATATAGTCTTCGAGACGTACGATGGTTCATCGAGAGGTGCAACTAGGACGATACCATATGCATCAACATTTGGTCATGATGCAATGTTACCATGTAAAATATTTAAGAGTTGCATACCAAAATCAATTAAATGGAATTCAATGTCAGGGAAACAATGATGCAAGAATTAAGTGATTTAGATGAAACTAGAATTAATGTCTTGAATAAATTGCAAATGTAAAAGCAACAAGTTCAAAAAGCATGTAATAAAAGAGTGAGGAAAACAAAATTTTCACAAAAGGACCTCGTCTAAAAGGTAATATCTCTTCCTAGATTTAAAGATAGACAATTAGGTAAATGGTCTCCAACATAGGAATGACCATTTAAAATCAACCAAGTCTAGTTTGGGAATGCTTATTTATTAGAAAGCTTTGACGGGAAGTCCATACAAAATCAATCACTGGAAAGTACTTAAAGAAATATACCATCAATTTAGGAAGTAAATAAAGAAATACTTAAACTAAAATATCCAGAACTTTAGATTTAGCTCCTTCAACATTCAATATTACTTGAAAATCAAAACATAGTACAAGTCCTAACATCAAACAAAGAGAGTTCAAAATTATAAGAAAAGATTTTTGAAAAGATTAAAAATATAAGTAAGGGTAGAAATATAAGTGTTGATCAACTGAATAGTAGAAATAAACTCAGATTCTAGAGTTATAATTTTAACTTCAATTTGCTTAATATTAGAATAAGCAACATCTCTAGAAAAAGTGATTGTAAAAAGAGTTCAGTTTATTTCATTTATATCTAAAGAATCATAAGAGATAGAAAATGTATATTGAAGGCAAATCAAATGAGTTTTAATATTTTTAAAATTGATAAAAGAGGATGTTTGATAAGTTTTAGAGATATGATCTTTAACAATAAAGATATTTGAGCTAGATTATGAAATTTAAGGCCTGAAGATTTGAACATTTTAAAGAAAGATTGAGTAGCAAGTTTTACTCCTATATATAAAATATATATAGTAAACCAATAATTTTTTTTAAAAAATAATTGTTTAGTTTGAAACATGATGAACTAGAATAAAAAAGATTCAAGTTATATAGGAGTAAAACTATAGTTACTTTGTTCACTTTTTTATATATATAAACTATACTTACTTTGTTCACTTTAGCCATAATCTTTTGGAGAAGTATAATTTCTAATCTCTTCAGAGAAATCTTTGTCAGCATCAACATTTCTAGAATCATGATTGGAATGTTCTGAAGTTGTACTATAGGTTAATTCTAATATATCTAAAGAATCATTATTGTATGTTTGGCAGTGTGGTAGCGGTTGCTTTTCAAATAACTTTTTGTGCTAAAATGCATGCCAATGATGTTTTTTTATTTTTTTTAAAATTATTTTTGACATCAGCACATTAAAACGATCAAAAACATATAAACCATTTTAAATTTTAGTAATTTTTTTTTAGAACGCGGTTTGCACCGCGTTCCCAAACGGTTTCTAAAAAGGATTCTAAAATAAGCTTTATAGTAGTAGATTTTAAAATTGAATAAAGAACAAAAGAAAAATGCATTGTTTAAGCTTTGCTAACAATATAAGGAGAGGTTTTGTCATATTCAAACTTGAATGAAGAGAGACATAACTTAGAAGAAGGAGTAATTGATTTGTTTTTTATCTTTGCTAAGAGAATTAATTAGAGATTGTTTTGACTTTGATGAAGTCTGAGCTGAAAGGAGTTCTATAGTACTTCTAGTTCATGATCTCCTCATCCTTTTAGAAATCTAAGCAAGCAACTTCAGGGAAGAAAATGTAACATAAGAAGGTTCAACATTAGTATCCTTTCTTTACTTATAATCAGATGTTTAAGTAGCTTTTTTTATGAGGAGTGAAAACTGCCTACACAATAATAGCGGTTTCCAACAAATCTTTGTTTTAAAAAAATTCTTGAAAGTTGAAAACTAACTGTGATAACTAGAGCAAATCTAATACCAGGTAGAGTTGAGATTTAAATGATAACTTTGAGATACTTTTAAAAGTTCTCAATTACATCAAAAGTTTTAGAATCACCCCTGATATGAAGAGAAAAGTTGATGAAATTATTAAGAAATATAATATAAGGACTTTGGAAAAGATCAAATTGTCTTGTAGCAAGGTTTGGATAACAACTTTCCACCTTAATTGCTCCAAAAACCAAAACAAGAGTTTGTAAACTAAAACAATAACCTAATACCTAAGATTCTTTCTAGACAATTCCATACCAAAAGTACAAAGTTGATACCAAGAAGTTCTTCCTGATATGAAGAGAAAAGTTGATGAAATTATTAAGAAATAAAATATAAGGACCTTGGAAAAGATTAAATTGTCTTGTAGCAAGGTTTGGATAGCAACTTTCCACCTTAATTGCTCCAAAAACCAAAACAAGAGTTTGTAAACTAAAACAACAACCTAATACCTAAGATTCTCTCTAAACAATTCCATACCAAAAGTACAAAGTTGATACCAAGAAGTTCTTTATTTCTTCGTATAAAAAGGACTCTAAACATCATAAGATCTCTTAGTGTAAACTAATTTAGAAATAATAGTAGAAAAATCAAGTCGGTTTAGGGGAGATATGATTTTGTTATATAAATTACCATAAGAATAAGTTTGGTGCAAATCTAGAAAGAAAATTTTAGTGTAATATGTTGTGAAGTAAGTAGTGACCTAAAGTATGACTACCTATAAAGGACCTCCAATATTGTTATAAATATTTTTATCTATAATGCAATGAAGATTATTATAGATGAATCCTAAAAACATTAGGGCAAAAGCTAAAGGTTTATTATGCTTAAAGAAGAGTATAAGTAAGCTTAAATAGCTATTACTAATAACAGCACCCCTACGACATGTTAAGTATCTACAAATCCAAATGAGGAAAAAACTAAACTCCATGACAACAAGATCATATTACCTTTAACAAGCTGCAAAACTAACTTCTCAAAAGAGTCTCTAGTCGTCATATGTATTGGAATTTCATTTTTCTTCTCCAAATCAGTGTTGACGACCTTGTAATTGACATATGAAAATGCAGTTATAAAATCAAAACCATTAGGTGAACAACTAGTCAAGTAAATAGCATCTTTCATAGTATAAAATCAAAACCATTAGGCCTAAACTTAGTATACATACAACTATAACTTGAATCCTAAAGTGTCAAGACATTACTCAATAAAAAAGGATGGAAAATTATTGAAAGAGAGATAAAATATGGTATCCAAGCATTGATTTCATCATTTCTTATTAATAAAATAATGTTTTAAAAGAGTAAAGTATAAATCATTAACAACCAAAATAGGAGAAGGCTAAGATTTAGTAGGGTTTGTAGTATATTTGGTAAAGAAATCCCAACCAATTTCGAGAGATTTTTCAGGATGAAACAAAAATAGGGTAACAAGATTAGAGATTTTGATATCCATATCTTTAATTACATGTGGGATTTCAAGCAAATCAAGATTTTGATGAACTAAATGATAAAAAATATGATTAAGATGGATATCTGAGAAGGGCTAAAATGACAGAACTTCATCCAAACTTGGATTAAGTCAAGATATAATAGTTTCTTGTAAGAAGAAAGATAAGAACCTTAGTGGATATATGGGACTTCAACTATTTGAGGGAAGAGAAGAGTTGAAACTTCATCCATAATGTTGTGTCTATGGTTTATTAAAGTTTCAGTACTTTACTTAGGCATTAATTGAGAGGTCTAAGAATAAAAGTTTGAAGTAAGTGGGAATAAGAGAGATGAGTGATAAGATGGAACTTAAAGAATTTTAAATAGAGAGAAAATTTGCAATTTGAAAAATAAAATTATCCTAGGGAAACTAATTCATATAAATTAAAATAAAGATGTCAAAGCTTTTTAATTGCCAATTAACTCTTAATTTGGGAAACAAACTAGTTATTAATGTGTTGTTTGAAGAGGAAATAAGTTTTATACATAAAAATTAACTAAGAAAAAGTGAAGTCTAGGACTAGAAGAATAGACCAAACTTGATTGTGGATCAGACTTGGTAGAAGTTTCATACTCATGTAAATATTGGATTGTTTTAGATTTGTATGGATAAAAGATGGCATGATCAATTCAACTATAATAAGGATACAATGTGAGCAATAATCAATGTGAATAATTAAAAGGTCAAAAAATATAGAAGAAGTTTGTACGTTGCGAGATCCTTAGAATAAAAAAAGGATCAATATAGGTAATTTGAAAATAACAAAAAGAGTCTATATATTACATGATTCTTAAAATAAAAAATGACATAGATTAAAGTAGCAATCACCTTTAAATTCCTTATTTAAAAGAGAAAACAAGGTAGAAAGGAGAATAACAACAACAACAACAACTGCTTTGCAATTCAATCAAGTTCAGAAGGTTTTCAAAACCTGTCTATAAAGTTGGTTGTAACCAGTAGGCCTGTAACTAATAGGCTTGTAACTGCAGGTTTGTAATCAATAGGCAATAATTTTTATACCTAAAAATTCCAAAAAAAAAATAAAAAACATATATGTTTTCCTATCAAGAAGTTTCTTTGGCCGGTTATATTCAAATAAGAAACAACTTCATGTTTTTTTGGCCGGTTATATTCAAACAAGAAACAACTTCATGACTGCAAGTTGTTTTTATTTGTAATATATTTTCTTGTTTTTGAGTTTTAGTTATTTTTTATTATCATTATTTATATTTTATAATTTCGGTTTAATTTGTAGTATGAAATAATATAAAATTTTATAAGTTATTAATTTTTAATGTTCAATTTTGAAATTCAAAATCTTAACTGAATGAGACATAAAAAAAAAAAACTGTTAAACAAGTACTCCATATATATATAAGTAGATGGCACAAATCCAAGGTTTTTATTTCAAACAAACCTAAAAAAAAAAAAAGGTGATGCAAATGAGTGCAGCTACAAAAGTATTATTCTCATACTCCATTGCACAAGGTATGTACGACAATGAAGCACCAAACCCTAATTAAACATTAATAAAATAGAGTCTTTTTTGTAAAAGCTAAAAGCAGTACATTAAGCAGAAGAGATGCATGCATCAGTAGCATTAGTAGTTAATTATTTTACTAATAATTAATCTGACGTCGATACTGATGATGTGTCACAAGATCATCAAGCATCCATAGGTCCCCAGAGTCACGATAATCACCGACGTTTTCCCTCAGACGAGCAGCCATCTGGTCAGGTTCCAGCCCAAGAAACGACTCCAACTTCAAGATTTGCTCTTCCAGCTCATAATCTTCATTTTGATACCCCAAATATGGCTCTTGCAGTGGTGGTGTGAAAGGACTAGCCACATAAGCTGTTTCAGGAGCCAAGATGCAACGCTTCTTGGCAGGTCGTGGCGCCTCCGGAGTTGGCGGTGTCTGAGATGGGAAGTTGAGCTTGGCTTTATCACCACGGATGCGTTTGGCGGCTTCATCATAGGCTTTGGCGGCTTCCTCAGCTGTGTTGTATGTGCCAAGCCAAACTCTAGCACCTTTGTGTGGGTCTCTTATTTCAGCTGCCCATTTGCCCCATGTCCTTTGCCTTATTCCTCTATACACACTCTTTCTGGTTCTTTGAGCCTTCTTGTTACCATTTTCTTTCTCTGTGGCATGGCTTGGCTTCTCAACTTTCTCTGTTATCACTATATATAAAATCACAGAAAAAAGAAATAAAAATTTTGCCTTAAAGAAAAAAAAAACCACAGAGATACAGGCCAAGAATCCAAGATAAACCTAACTAGCCCATGTTTATATATATATATATATATATATATATATATATATATCCAAGATTATATATATTTTGGGAAGACCCAGAACAATGAAAAAACAAAAAAGTATCATTACCTTGCTGGACTTGGATGGTGTAGCTTGGCTTCTGAGGGAGCACGAGATTTGATGGGTCTTTTTTACTACCATTATTATGATTAGAGTGATGATCAAATCTAAGAAATTCAGAGAAGGGGTCAAGTTCAGACCAGAGATCCTCAACTGTCAATCTCCGGCCACGCTTAACAGTAACAAAATCGGAAATAATGGCACCTCCACACATGTTTTTGTCTGTCCAATTCTCAAGCAGAAAGAGGAAAGAAATGCACTGATAAATATGGCTTTGTTATTAGAGAAGGTCTGGTTTTTATAGAAAATGACGGTTACAATCTACTAGCTAACAGGCAGGAGACAAGGAACCTTTTGTGGGTCACGTTTGTTTTCCTGAGTGCATGATCAGACGGGTGAGAAAGAATCATGTCAAAAATTGGAAAATATTTGTGATTAAAGAATACATCGAGTTAAGGAAAATGCGAATTTCGGGTAAAGGAGATATGCTACTTTATTTATTTTTTAATATTCAAATTTTGAATTTTAGAATTATTAAATTATTTTATAAGTATTGCATCAAATAATTTTATAGTATTAGGGATTTACTAACGGTATTTTATTAGTTATTTTCTTGAATTTATTTTAGAAAAAAATAATACAATTAAAAGAAAAAAATCATAAATAAAGATATTATTATTATTTTTAGTAGATCATGATTCTACTAGGAAATCATTAGTTACTTATTGATCACCATAACTTCTTCCCTATTTGACGAACTTGAGAGATTTTTTTTAAAGAAAAAAAATCATTTAAAATAAAGATTTAATCATTATTTATATACAAATTGCCTTAATAAAAAATATCATATTTATCAAGATCGGGTTAGATATTGGTTGGATCAACTTACGGGCTGATAGATCAACCCAAATTTATCTTAAAAGAATATCATTTCAAGTTTTTTTAAAATGAAACTCCATTATTTTAGATAAAAAAAATTCCTGGAGTTGACTCAAGTGGGTCTTATTTGGGAGTGACTGGGTCACAGGTTAACCCATATAGTTAATCAGGTTTGACCATGTCAATTCTTAACCCTGTTTGAAAGCAAACTTATCTTACATCAAGTTTTTTATTGACCGGTCATTTAAGTGTTTTTTAAAAGTATGTTTCACTTGAAAAAGTAGCAAATTAATACTTTTTTGTGCTTTTTGATGGTTTTAAGGTATTTATATAAAAAACAAATAAATATAAAAAAAATTATTTTAATACATTTTCAAGAGAAAAACACTTTTAAAAATCAAATTACACCTTGATATCAAACACACACTTCTGAGCTTGAGTTTTTTTGGGAACTTAGCACAACAATTTTTTTTGGTAAAACAACACAAGTGAAAACATATTTAGGGATCTAGCACACTTAATTGAATCACAAATAAAATTTGCAACTTGCGTATTTCATTCAATATTTGTGAATCTCGTGTCGCAAGTACCAACCACTACACATGAATCGTATATAAAATATATGAAACACTAGTCGAAGATAATATCTACGACTCAATGAAGACACACAACCAAAGATAATTTCTTTATCCATCAACTCCTTGCCTAAAAAAATCACAATTCACACAATTCAAATAACTAGTTTTTTAGCCTCAAAACACAATTCACATAAACAATACATAACATTTTTAATCATAATTAACAAAATTAGACCGATGATTAATATAACATAACATTTTATTAAGATTAAACTAATTATGCATCTATTTATAATTCTTATAACATGTAATAACATGTAACTATATCTAATAATCGACCTAGCTCGTGGAAGGGTTTGGAGCGTTCATAGACGGATCTGAAGCACCACCCCAACTCATTCAACTTGAGGACAAGTCTATAGCATTCAAGTAGAGGTGAGGAGAACCAATATTACCTCAGCTTATGAAAAAATCTGGGATGCTCATAGACAACCTTGCACCACCATCCTAACTAGTCCAACTAAGTGTCAACACTGATATCACCCCAGCTCGTAGATGGGCTTGGGATGCTCGTGGAGGGACCACCATCCCTAACACTTCTACAATAAGCAATCTCATCCTCCACTAATGCTACTTCAAGACACTCAGCCTCCCTAATCTCTTGAAGTGCACCACGACACAAATTAAGTGGTAATGTTGGTCATAATACATCCTATCTCATCGATGCCTTCATGGATAGTCGTTGCTACTTTCTGATCCTCCCGTACCAACTAATGAATCTATATAGATACATACATTAAAAACTAATTAAAACTCATCATCTAAAATAACATCAACAATATTTAATAAATGTTATATGTAAAACAATATTGCATACCAATTAATTATTTCTTGGATGTCGGGATGCATAATGCGTTGGATTGCATGGACATCTCAGGAAACGTGACAAGGTAGGTGTAATAAAATGACATATAATGGTCATATACCATCTCATGTAGGTATCTACATCAATTGTTGGTTGTCGCTCCTTAAAAATACGATCTCTCTTAACATGTCAAAGATTTAGGTAAAATACATGAATAATCAACCAATTCTCATTGCGTTTACCCTGACGACTAATACTATACGTCTCATCACCAGTATCAATATAATTTGGTATATGTTGAGATAGTCCAAACTATTGCATTACTCGATCTGGGCAATGCATCTTAATAAAGTTGAAGTAGTGCAATGAGACCCATACTAGCCATAGATCCAAATCAATTTTAATGGTGATGTATTGGTGATTCCTTTAACATATATAAGATAACTCAACCTAATATCAACGATGGTGATATTAGATCGGAAGATATTACAATGAAGTTTAAAAGGATGAAGATTGATTATTGCTTAAGAATGTACAAGTATTTTCATATTAAGTAAGACATTGAATCAAGCAATCTCTATACCAAAACTAAGGTTTGTGCATAAAAATTCAAGATTATAACATTACCTAAATGATTTCTAAAATTTCTTTGCAATAATAAACATTCATGAAGAAAATGAAAAGATAGACATTAAGATTCATTCATATCTTAAAGAACTCACCTCAACCACCATCATCCTTGATTTGGATCCAAGAAGAAGATTAGCCAACCATGATTAGATATAATAACACTTCAATAAACATAAAATGACTTGAATCAAACTGAAATAATGAGTTTTACAAGCTAAAGAACCGAAATCTATAAAGAAGAACACAACACAATTTCAGTAAAAATTCGGACACAAATCTGACTCTAACTTTGGACAGCAATTCGACCCTTTTAGAAGCCTCTCCTGGAGATGGCTATTAGAGACATATTTATAGGCCATTCTATTAGCTTTCCAGATCATTAAAGAACAGCTCATTTGGACATCTGAGTCAAAAGTTATGGACAAAACACCGAAAGGTATTCTGGAAAATCAAACCAGGCCAGCTTGGAGAACACTTTGGTGCACGTTTTTCTTCCTCCTTTATGAGTTGTCTCTTTCTTCTTTTGACCCAAAATAATGTCACAATGTCCCCTCCAGCTTTCCATCCATGTGCTTGCCCTCTTGGATCAATGAATTACCCAAATAAATCAAATGTTATTTATTATGTGGACATGTAGGATCATGGATTGTGTTTGGGCTGATTTGGAAGGTGATTTGGGGCTGATTTGGGGCTGAATTTAAGCATCAAATAAGGATACAAATGTACCTATTATTTGGGCTAAGATTGACTTTGAAACCTTGAGTGTTTGATGGTTGAAGTTTGCACACAACATAAGGCATGTTTGGGCTTGAAATAAATCATATGATATTCTTTTCTAGAATTGGACTTGAATTGATTTTTGGGGCAAATTTGGAGCACTTATTTGAACCAAGATTTGCTTCAATCTTCAACTAAATTTCTCTTCAATTCTTTGTTCCGAATTCCGACGTTGAATTTTCTGAAATAATTCATTTAAGCTCCAAAAACCTATCGAGACATTAAAAGAAACTTCATTACTAAAAAGCACATCAATTATTATAAAAAACCCAAATAAAAATAATAAATACATATGTAAAATAAGAGACTTAATGATACTTTTGATGCACAATCACACCCCCCAACTTAGATTTTGCTAGTCCTCAAGCAAAACAAAACATAAAACCTTTGAAATAAAAAGAATAATAATAACATAATTAGGCTCGACTCATCACACTTAAAGGACATATCATGCAAACATTGGTATCTTTAACTTAGTGTACACAATAACAAATAAAGAAAAATAAGCATACTCACATTCTCTAAATCAAACATCCATACAAAATTCCAAATTCAATCGTATTTATCATGCAACCAACATAATTGATTCACGCAAAAACTCAACTTGTAATCTTCCCTTCTTACTACTACAAACAAGGTAGCAAACTAGAGAAATATCTATATATATTTTTTTCTTTTTTCTTTTTTTTTTCTTTTTTTTTTTTGAAGATATTATTTATTCTTTTTCTTTAAGTGGTCACTTCCCTTTTGACGCGAATACAAACATTTGTGATGAATGCACCCGGTTACTCACAAAGTCACAAACTTAAAGTGCTTTGCATACTCATATTTCAAGCTGCCGTTTGACGTAAAGATAAACATTTGTGATGAATACCCCTAGTTACTGAGCAACTCAAAACATTGGAGTAGATAGAATTTTGTACACATTTGTGTAATAATGATTACTCTATTTACTTAAACCTTGTTTAGGACTAGATCAAAAGGGATGATCACAAGTAAAGCATCACACTCATCTTTCATGCATAATCACACAACTCACACAACTTTTACAAGGAAAGATGTACTTCAATAATCTTAAGAAAAAAGTATGCTATATCTTGCTTTATAAGATATTATCTATCCCAAATTAAAGCATGCAATGTTCAACACAATAATGAATCCAAAAATGTAATGTTGATCTTAAACAAGTCTCATTCACATACGAATGCAAGTTTTTTTTTTTTTTTTTTTTTTTTTTTTTTTAACAAGCATGGTTATCTCAAGCATTCAACATAATCAAATATCTAAAATTAAGTTTTTCATTATCCTCAATGTAAAAAAGAAAGAGAAGAAAAGTATAAAGATTAGAAAACTGTTACTCCCCTTTTGTTCTCAAGGATGAATGTCTGATTGAATTGGACATGAGCTGACTTCTTGCTTGATTTTTTTTACCTGCATATCACAACTAAAAGAAAACATTGATGTTTTTTTTTTTTTTTTTTTTGAAAATAAAGAACCTCACACCCCCCCCCAACTTAAAATAATGCATTGTCCCTAATGCATGAACAAGAAAATATAAGAGATGGAAGAAAGAGAAAAAAAAATAAAAATAAAAATGAAAAAAATAAAAATAAAAACTCATTACTTCTGATACTACAATGGTATTGGATCTTCAAGATCCAATGTCTCAACTTCAGCCACAAAGTTTTCAAGATAAGGTTTCAATCGATGACCATTTACTTTGAAAACATTTCCATTCTTAGGATTTTCTACCTCAAATGCACCATGCTCAGAGATGGATTTAATCACAAATGGACCAATCCATTTTGTCCTTAACTTCCCAGGAAAGAGATGTAATCGTGAATTATACAAGAGAACCTTTTGACCAACATGAAAGGATTTTCTAAAAATGTGTTTATCATGCAAAGCTTTCATCTTATGTTTTGAAATTTTTGCATTTTCAAATGCATCATTTCTCAGCTCCTCTAATTCATCCAATTGAAGCTTTCTATTTTTGCCAACCTCGTTTTCATTATCATTGAATTGCCGGATGGCCCAATATGCACGGTGCTCAATCTCAACAGGGAGATGACAAGGCTTTCCATAAACTAGCCTATAAGGAGACATTCCTAAAGAGGTCTTGTAAGCAGTGCGATATGCCCACAAAGCATCAACTAGTCGTAGGGACCAATCTTTACGGTTTGGATTGACTGTTTTCTCTAGAATGTTCTTGATCTCCCTATTTGCCAACTCAGCTTGGCCACTAGTCTGTGGATGATAGGGGGTACTGACCTTGTGAATTACACTATATTTTCTCATCAAAATCCCAACGGGCTTGTTACAAAAATGCTTACCCCCATCACTAATCATAGCCCGGGGCATGCCAAAACGAGAGAAAATATTTTCTTTCAAGAATTTGACCACAACTCGATGGTCATTGGTTCGAGATGCAATGGCCTCCACCCATTTAGACACATAATCAACAGCTACAAGGATGAATTGGTAACCAAATGAACTTGGAAAAGGTCCCATGAAATCAATCCCCCAACAATCAAATATTTCCAAAACAAGAATGGGGTTTAGGGGCATCATGTTACGCCTAGTAAGGTTACCTAGTCGTTGGCATCGGTCACATGCAACACAGAAGGCATGGACATCTTTGAACATGGTGGGCCAATAAAAACCACACTGCAAGATCTTGGCAGTGGTTTTCTTGGAAGAGAAATGCCCACCACATGCTAATGCATGACAAAAATTAATTACACTTGGAATTTCATGATTAGGGATGCACCGCCTAACAATTTGGTCAGGGCAGTATTTAAATAGGTAGGGGTCATCCCAAAAAAAGGTGCGCACGTTACGCAAGAATTTTTGTTTGTCAAGTTTAGACCAATGAGAAGGAATCTGACTTGTGGCTAGGTAATTTGCTATGTCAGCATACCATGGAGAGCCAATGTAGGAAACAGTACCTGCACAAAATAAATTTTCATCAGCAAAGAATTCATTTATTGGAGATTCATCAATTGTGGTCTCATAGCTTGAAAGACGGGACAAATGATCAGCCACTACATTCTCTACTCCCTTTTTATCTCGAATTTCAAGGTTAAACTCTTGGAGTAAGAGGATCCATCGAATCAAACGTGGCTTGACATCTTGTTTTGTGAGCAAGTATTTCAATGCTGCATGATCAGTAAAAACAATAACAAGAGATCCAACCAAATAAGACCTAAACTTGTCCAATGCAAATACTACAGCTAAAAGTTCTTTTTCAGTTGTAGTGTAATTCAATTGAGCATCATTCAAAGTCTTGCTAGCATAATAAATGACATGAGGTTTCTTATCTTTTCTTTGTCCTAAAACAGCCCCTACCGCAAAATCACTAGCATCACACATCAGTTCAAATGGTAAAGACCAATCAGGAGCTTGCATGATTGGTGCAGTGGTCAACAACCCTTTAAGCTTTTCAAAAGCTTCTTGACATTTTGATGTCCAATCAAATTGAACATCTTGTGACAACAAGTTACACAATGGTTTGGCAATGGTACTAAAAGAATGAATGAATCTTCGGTAAAAACTAGCGTGTCCTAAAAAGGATCTCACATCTTTCACAGTCCGAGGGGTAGGTAATTTTTGAATGACTTCAACCTTTGACTTATCTACCTCTATCCCTTTTGAAGAGACAATGTGACCTAAGACAATGCCATGTGTCACCATAAAATGACATTTCTCCCAATTAAGTACAAGATTCCTCTCTTCACACCTTTCAAGAACTTTTTCTAAATGCATTAGACACAACTCATAAGAATCCCCATAAACTGAAAAATCATCCATGAAAACTTCCAAAAAATTTTCCACCATGTCACTAAAGATACTCATCATACACCTTTGAAAAGTGGCTGGTGCATTACACAAGCCAAAAGGCATTCTTCTATAAGCATAGGTACCAAAAGGACAAGTGAAAGTGGTTTTTTCTTGGTCTTCTAAAGAAATCTCAATTTGGTTGTAACCTGAGTATCCATCAAGAAAACAATAGAAAGCTCTTCCGGCTACTCTTTCAAGCACTTGGTCTAAAAATGGAAGTGGAAAATGGTCCTTCCTAGTCACCATGTTCAACTTACGATAATCAATGCACATACGCCATCCAGTTTGGATTCTAGTTGGTACTAGCTCATTATTTTCATTTTTCACTACCGTGACTCCAGATTTTTTTGGGACAACTTGGGTTGGACTAACCCATTTTGAGTTTGCAATGGGGTAAATGATACCCGCATCAAGTAGCTTAAGCACTTCACATCTTACTACTTCCTTCATGTTTGGGTTCAATCGTCTTTGCATTTGCCTCACAGTTTTAGCCTCTTCTTCAAGATAGATTCTATGTGTACATAAAAGAGGGCTAATTCCTTTCAAGTCAGTAATAGTCCACCCAATTGCTTTTTTGTGTTTTCTCACCACTCTCAAAAGTTCTTGTTCCTGCTCTATGCTAAGTTTTGATGAAATCACAATAGGATATGATTCATCTTCCCCTAGAAATGCATACTTAAGATCACTCGGTAAAGGCTTCCTTTCTGGTTTATAAGGTTGGACAAGAGATGCCTCAGCTTTTACTTGGGGTGAAATCAAAGGCTCAAACGATGGGGTCCATTGACCTATTGACATAAGAGGCATTGGATCTAGATAAGTCTCGAGTTCTCTTACTTCCTCATCAACACATTCCAAAGAATAAAATCTTTCATCATGAATTAAAGTTCTCTCCAATGGATCCTTTATCCATTCTCTCTCAAAGTGTTCTTGACAAACTGTTTGGATCAAATCCACCTCTCTAATGTCCTCGTGTTCACCAATTTGTTTGGAGACATTGAATATGTTCATCTCCACAGTCATGTTCCCAAAAGACAATTTCATCACCCCATTCCTACAGTTGATTAAAGCATTGGATGTAGCTAGGAAAGGTCTACCTAAGATGACTGGGATGGGAGCATTAGAACCTTGAATAGGTGCGGTGTCCAACACTACAAAATCAACAGGAAAGTAGAATTTATCTACTTGGACCAACACATCCTCAACAATACCCCTAGGAATCTTGATTGACCTATCAGCTAATTGAAGGGTGATTCGAGTAGGCTTGATTCCTCCTAAACCTAATTGTTCGTAAACAGTGTAGGGTATCAAATTCACACTTGCTCCTAAATCTAACAAAGCTTGGTCTATCTTATGATTTCCAATAATGCATGAAATGGTAGGACAACCAGGATCTTTGTATTTGGGAGGGGTCTTAAACTGGATGATGGCACTAGCATGTTCAGTTAGAAAGGCTCTTTCTTTCACATTCAATCTCCTTTTGACTGTGCATAAGTCCTTGAGGAACTTTGCATAAGATGGGACTTGTTTAATTGCATCAAGGAGTGGAATGTTGACTTTCACTTGTTTGAACAATTCATAGATTTCTGAGTTCATAAGATCATGTTTAGGTTTCCCTAACCTTTGTGGAAATGGTGCTCTAGGAACAAATTCTAAATCACTCACTTTGACTCCAATTTTGCTTGAATCATCTCCTTTCTCACTCATCTCTTTCTCATTTGTCTCACCTTCTTTGTCACTCAAGCTCTCATTTGTCACTTGTGTTTTGATTTCCTCTTCACTTTGCCTAGATTCCTCCTCCACAATACTTCTAGGAATCCCAAAACCTATAGCTTTGTCAATAATCTTTCCACTTCTAAGGGTAGTGATGGCTTGGACTTGTTCATGGTTTGAAGGTTCACTAGATGAGGATTCACTCATGTGTACCTGACCTCTAGGATTTGGCATTGGTTGAGCTGGGATCTTTCCCTTCTCTTGAATGCTTAGTGATTGAGTCAACTTGGTTAGTTGACTTCGAATGTCATCTAAGGTCCTATTGGTCTGGTCTTGAAATTTATAAGCTTGGTTGTTGATTCCTCCTTGTGTTTGCATGAATTGTTGAAGAGTATCCTCTAGGAATCTCTTATGAGGTGGTTGGTATGTGTTATGTGTGGGAGCATGAAATGGTTGGGGTGGAGGTTGAAATGTTTGAGGTACTGAAGGGCCCTCATTTCTCCATCCAAAATTTGGATGGTTCCTCCATCCAGGATTGTAGGTCTCAGAGTAGGGATTGCCTACTTGGTTTGAAAATGGCTTTCTAACATTACTTGAATCAGAAGTTTGGCCATATAGCACTTCCTTGAAGGCTGGAATGGTAGGACACTCAGTTGTCTTATGCCCTTTGCTCTCACAAACAACACAACTTTCCTCTTGTTGTTCACTCATGACATGCACTTTTTTAATCTCAAGAGACTCTACTTTCCTAGCCAATGAGGTTAATCTAGCATTGAGGTCATCAGTCTCTTTCAATTGGAACTTCCCACTTGAATGAGAAATGGTGTTTCTAGACTCGACATGAAGTGGGAGAGAAGTCTCCCATTGCTTTGTGTTTTCAGCCAATTGATCAAAGAAATCAAAGGCTTCACTTGGTTCTTTGTCATAAAACTCACCATTACACATGGTTGACACTAGCTTTTTAAATTCTGCGGTAAGAGAGTCGTAGAAGAAACTCACTAACCTCCACATCTCAAAACCATGGTGGGGGCATGCATTTAACAAGTCTTTAAACCTTTCCCAAGCTTGGTGAAATGACTCATTTGGACTACAAGAAAAATTCATCATTTGACGTTGTAAGGCTGCCGTTCTATGAGTGGGGAAGTATTTTTTCAAAAATTCAGCTTGCATTTCTCTCCATGTACCTATAGACCTAGGACGCAAGGAGTTTAGCCAAAGCTTGGCTTTATCCTTTAGAGAGAATGGGAACAATTTAAGACGAATAGTTTCCTCGGTGCATGTTCTATCAATAAAAGTATTACATACCTCTTCAAAGTCTTTAATGTGTATGTATGGATTTTCAGAATCCATACCGTGAAATGTGGGAAGAAGTTGAATCATGCCCGGTTTCAAATTGAAAGCTTGTTGGTTAAGAGGTAAGATAATACACGAAGGTGTACTTTGTCTAGCCGGGTGAAGATACTCTCTAAGAGTTCGAAAATTAGGTTGATCATTGAATTGTGGAGGTCCATTACCTTGAACACTCTCTTCACCCTCTACATCTTCAACATTAGCCATGATAAAAAAAAACAATAATATAACAATTATATGAATACGAAAGGAAAGGAAAAGAAAAAGAAAAAAAAAGATTGCAAATAAAAGTAAATGAAACGTAAAAGATAAAGTAATAGCTCAAAAATAAAAATACAACAAATTAAGAAATTCACTCTCTAACTAATAAGCAATAGTAACAACAATAAACATTAAAAGATAATTATAACAAGCATGAATAAAAGGCGGTAATACCGGCCAAGCACTTCAAACAATAAATATAAGAAAAATAACAACAATAAACAACAAAATAAAATAAAATGAACAAAAGGCGGTAGTACCGGCCAAGCACTTCAGACAATAAATATAAGAAAAATAACAACAATGAACAACAAAATAAAATAAAATGAACAAAAGGCGGTAGTACCGGCCAAGCACTTCAGACAATAAATATAAAAAAAATAACAACAATGAACAACAAAATAAAATAAAATAAACAAGAGGCGGTAAAACCAGCCTTATAATATAAACAATAAATATTATAAACTAATTAGAATAGACAATAAAAGAAAAATGGTTGAACCAACAAAAATCCAACAATTAATAGTCCAGTCCACAGTCCAATATCCGAAAAGTTGAGGTCAAATTAAATTTTTTTTTAGGCGGTAAAACCAGCCATTTGATTTTTTATTTTTATGTATTTTTTTTGTTTTCCAATAATCAAATAGAAATTTGTTACCTTTGCTTGCTAGCTCCCCGGCAACGGCGCCAAAATTGCTTGACCGCTTTTTATGTTCGGCTTGTTTTAACTCGCAAGTGCACGAGTGTGCGATGTAGCAATTAACTCGGTAAGATCGAGGTCATATCCACAGAGAGCTAGATCTGGAAATTAAGCTAGGTAACAAAACAAAACTCAAGAGAAATTAAATTAACAATAACTTGGTTGAAAATGATTGATGGATTTGTTTTCAAAGATGAAAAAGTGTAAATAGATTTTAAATGACAAGAAAAAGTAAGTCTTGGTCCAAATCAATTTTAATGGTGATGTATTGGTGATTCCTTTAACATATATAAGATAACTCAACCTAATATCAACGATGGTGATATTAGATCGGAAGATATTACAATGAAGTTTAAAAGGATGAAGATTGATTATTGCTTAAGAATGTACAAGTATTTTCATATTAAGTAAGACATTGAATCAAGCAATCTCTATACCAAAACTAAGGTTTGTGCATAAAAATTCAAGATTATAACATTACCTAAATGATTTCTAAAATTTCTTTGCAATAATAAACATTCATGAAGAAAATGAAAAGATAGACATTAAGATTCATTCATATCTTAAAGAACTCACCTCAACCACCATCATCCTTGATTTGGATCCAAGAAGAAGATTAGCCAACCATGATTAGATATAATAACACTTCAATAAACATAAAATGACTTGAATCAAACTGAAATAATGAGTTTTACAAGCTAAAGAACCGAAATCTATAAAGAAGAACACAACACAATTTCAGTAAAAATTCGGACACAAATCTGACTCTAACTTTGGACAGCAATTCGACCCTTTTAGAAGCCTCTCCTGGAGATGGCTATTAGAGACATATTTATAGGCCATTCTATTAGCTTTCCAGATCATTAAAGAACAGCTCATTTGGACATCTGAGTCAAAAGTTATGGACAAAACACCGAAAGGTATTCTGGAAAATCAAACCAGGCCAGCTTGGAGAACACTTTGGTGCACGTTTTTCTTCCTCCTTTATGAGTTGTCTCTTTCTTCTTTTGACCCAAAATAATGTCACAATGTCCCCTCCAGCTTTCCATCCATGTGCTTGCCCTCTTGGATCAATGAATTACCCAAATAAATCAAATGTTATTTATTATGTGGACATGTAGGATCATGGATTGTGTTTGGGCTGATTTGGAAGGTGATTTGGGGCTGATTTGGGGCTGAATTTAAGCATCAAATAAGGATACAAATGTACCTATTATTTGGGCTAAGATTGACTTTGAAACCTTGAGTGTTTGATGGTTGAAGTTTGCACACAACATAAGGCATGTTTGGGCTTGAAATAAATCATATGATATTCTTTTCTAGAATTGGACTTGAATTGATTTTTGGGGCAAATTTGGAGCACTTATTTGAACCAAGATTTGCTTCAATCTTCAACTAAATTTCTCTTCAATTCTTTGTTCCGAATTCCGACGTTGAATTTTCTGAAATAATTCATTTAAGCTCCAAAAACCTATCGAGACATTAAAAGAAACTTCATTACTAAAAAGCACATCAATTATTATAAAAAACCCAAATAAAAATAATAAATACATATGTAAAATAAGAGACTTAATGATACTTTTGATGCACAATCAAGACCCATACTAGCCATAGATCAGATCCCTCATGACATATAGGTGAAGCTGAAAGTATCTCATATAACCTATCAGAACATATGAAAGACTTATATTAGATAGAAAGTCAAAACTAAATAATTGATGTTCAAATAAAAAAAAATACAATACATATGTAACCCATACCTGATATGGTTGTTATATGTCCAATTCATCTCAATATAACTCATAGACATGAGTGAGATTTATCATGAAATGTTTAGCCCCACACCATCTGACATGACAAGATATAAAATACATTTTTTTCATTCAATTTACATAAATAACATGTTGATTAGAATCAATTTTATTTTATTATTAACTAAAGCCATTGGATAGTGGCCTCCAAGTGACAATGTCAAACATATTATTATCCCAACTCCCTAGACATCCGATGTGAATAAGCTCTCATGACTAAAGCTATATCAATTAACATTGCAATTTTAGGTTAGTATTTAAATGTCATTAATTCTAATAATCAAAGAATTTAAAATAATTATACTTGGAGAAATAGTAGACACCTGGCAATTTATCTTCTTTTCTTTAGACATGATTTACATAGTTGCGGTAACGATATGTAAGCATGACCCCCTAGCTATAATTAGAAATGACCTAGAAATCCTCAAGTACTATTAGAAAGAATAGTGGTACTGCATTTCTAGCATACATAACCAACTGATCCTCTATCATTTTGTTAAGAGGGTCTTAAAATTTATGTCCAACCATGTCAATTTGATGTAATCGTCCTTATAAGTACTAGCTAGAGGCACCATTTTAATAGATAATCACATAAAGTATCTTTGTTAACCGACCCTCCATATCTTCTCATAGGGGCTCCATCTATTGGAAGGCCAGTCAACATGTATACTTTATGGGTATCATCTCACCAATACATAGATGAAATGTGTGTGTCTTGTGCCTTCATCACTCAACCAAAGTTGAAATAACTGTGTGGTCAAGATATATGTCATGCAACTAACTAATCTCATAAGAACCAACCTTGATAACAAATGGGCGGACACGCTTATGCAACTACATCAATGTATGTTGTTGAGGTGTTACAGGATCACCGTCCTAAAAATAAAGCAATTTAATTATTTAAATAATTAGAGTAGTTAAAATTTAGTTAATTAAAATAATTATTTAAAAATGTTATTAATATAGAGATCGGACCTCTCCGCTCCAAATATCACCAGAATGATGTTGGTCCTACATATACAGAATCGTTATATCATCAAAACCTGCCTTAATAACAAGGTTGTCTAGCACTTCTAGAAGTAGTATAACCCCTTTTAGTCCAAACCATGCCTCCTTTAAGGTACTGTATAAAAAAAATATTAGCCTTTGCAATAAAATTAAACATTCATAAAGTTAAATTAAAATAATAATAATTGAAGTTTACATAATTTGGAACAAATGCAAATAATTAACATATGTTGTCTAGTTTCACAAGTTTTCCTATCATGACCATTTTGATCACATATACCATATTTATTTAGTAAGTGCCCCTCTCTAGCATCCATTTCATTATATAGACAAGTGAATTTACTTTGACTCTTATCTGTTCTCCATCTAGTTGGAAATCCATATACATCTAAACTAATATATGCAGATTATAGCGACTATACATGCCACAACAACGTACCAGACAATGGTTAAAAATGAGGATTGTATGCATTTTTATATAAAAAATTGGAGTAGAAATCATCAACAAATTGTATATAGTCCACATTTTGTAAAGTGCAATATACAATTAGGTGTGACTATGATCAAAGATATAGTTATCGTTTACCATAAGTACAAATTGCTTCATTGATGTTAATCATTTCTCACACTTCTTTTGTAACACCATCTATTTGGGGTCTCAGACTAAATTAACCTTATCCAAGATCAAATAGAGATACCTTATGTGATCTAGAAGTTACCGCATAACTGAATCCAAAGAATTAACAAATAACATCAAATCATTAATAACATGTATGAAGTTTTAAAGTTTAAAACTACCAAAGCTAAACAACAAACATATTCATGCTATTTGAATTCAAAACTTGATATTTTTAACATATATATGCCAAAAATATTTGTATGAACCATGAACTAGCACTAAAAACATCAAATTGATCAATATGCTTCCAAAATCTTTAACCCATAAACAAAAGCAATTTACTGTTTATTATATAAAAAAAATCAAACACAAATTAAAATACCTTAAATACATCATTAATATGATATTGGGCTAAAAACACAAAATCAAACAAGCATCAAAACCAAGAATCATGCCTTTAGAGCAAGCTTCACTAACATATTATTGTCAAAAATAGAACAAACAATAATAACAAAAGCTTGAGCAATAAAAACATGTTTACAACAAGAAAAAAAGCAAAACAGACTTTCCAAACTTGCTGGAAAGCATGAATGGGTAGGCCACATGGACTCTACCCTTGAGTTTTCACATAGTTATACCTTCTTCAAACTTGCTGGTTATAGGCTGCTACTTTCCTTATCTTTTCCTTCCTTCTTTCCCTTTCACTTTTTATTATTTCCAAAGCTTACTGGACCTCCTATATTAGGTCCTTGAACCTTCACACTAAGGTATTTTTACAGACTATATCCTCATGTTCTTCTCTCTTTTCTTGCCTTATTGTTTTCTTTGATTTATAGAGGTATTTATAGGGTTTTTCTAGGTTTTTTGGAGGATTCCCTCAAAAATTAATCAAAACTCAATCCTTTGATTAAAATGCGAGAGCTCTGGACAAATGTTAATAGATGGAACTTGCCCTTTAATGGTTTTTGGGGATGGTGGTTTTGCCTAGATGGTTTTCTCTTTCTTGGAGAAAAAGACATGCATTTCTCATCTTCTAATCTTGGATGAAAGATTTATAGCCCTTGATAACAACCATATGAGAGTTCTTAAGTGTGAACACATGAAAAGGTTAGGTGGTTTTGCACAAATAGGTATCTTAGTCAAGGCTTGCTGAGTTGGTCACTTTGAGGCTTCCCTAGAGAAACTCCAATGTAAATGTCATCGGAGCCCACTTGAAATTGGCAGAAGAGATGCATACCTTCCTTTCTTTTAGATCTATTCTTCCTCTATTTGGAGGTTTGTAACTCTATATTCATTCGCTTGAAGGTGCCAACTCAATTAGCCCATAATATGAAAATATAGTAATGGCTTATCAGGGACAAGATGTTGCGAACTTTCATAAAAGAATTGGGATGTAAACGTCTAATTTCATAGAAATAAGGTTGTATAGAGGATGTTCTTCTTCTATTTGCAAAAAACCTCGTGCCATTTGGAGATCTAGAACTCCACAATGAGCTATTGGAAGATGCCAACCCCTAGAAATTAGGGTTTTTAATTTGAGATATGATAGATTCCAATTGCTTTTAATTGGACCCATAATTGTTTCCCTAACTCTTAATTTCATGCAATTTCACCCTTTCTAAACTGAATTATCAGCTCCAAAGTTTAGCGTCATTTTCATCTTGGTCCTTGGTTACTGATTTGTGCATTTGGACCCTTAATTAACCATCAAACTTTCAATTTTTTTCAATTTGGACCCTGATTTGGTCAATTTTAGCCTTTGAAGTCTTATGCCTTTTATGATTTGATCCTTGGTTTTGAATTTATTCAATCAAATCCCTAATTAGTTATCAAAATTTAAATTTTTTTCATAATTATACCCCTGATTTGACCAATTAAACTTTTTAAGTTCAATTTTGGTCCCCAAACTTCAATTTCTTCTAATTAACACCCAAATTGATTCCAAAAAACTAATTTTCCTTACAATTAAGTCAATAAAATTAATAAACTTTAGAAAATCCTTATCGAGTTCTTACTCACCTAAATTTGTATTTATTTACCCCAAATAAAAATATTTTCTTTGAATGGGTCTTTTGTCAATCAGAATTGAGTCATCAATTTTTTCAATCTTGTACATTCTGGTCCTTCAACATTTTCTCTTATCATTTTTGTCTTTCACCACCACCTTAGGCAATCTTTTAGGCTTTTTTTATGTGTATCCTCTTGAATTTTTGATTTTTTTTTATTTTTCTCTTTTTCTTGTTTTTTTGATTTTTTGTGAGATAAAAATGAATAACTATAGATGCCCCCTTTTTATAATGCTTAGGAAGCAAAATCTCATCAAGGTTTTGTATAGTGAGCTTGTAAAGAAAAAGTGTTTGTCCGATTTGCTAGGTGATCCACCCATCCAAAGACATTGCTTTTAAAATAATAAAAAAAAACTACTCTACTTTCACGGGCAACTTGTCCCTTTTAAAATTCAAAAAGAATTTCAGCAAGTATCCATATTTTCTTGAAATTGGTCTATTTTCATGGGCGATCTACTCTTTTTAAATTCCAAAAACAACTTTAACAAGCATCCATGCTTCCCTGAAAATTGATCTATTTTCATGGGTGACCTGCCCATTTTGAAATTAAAAAACTGGTTTATTTTCACTAGAAACCTACCATTTTCAAAGTCTAAAAACAATTTTAACAACCATCCATGATTCCCTAAAATTGGTCTATTTCATGGATGACCTATCCATTTTGAAATTCAAAAATTGATCTATTTTTTCAGGCGACCTATCTTTTTTAAATTCCAAAAAGAACTTCAGCAAACGTCTATACTTTCCTGAAATTAGTCTATTTTCACAAGAGACCTGTCCATTTTGAAATTTAAAAGGTGGTTTATTTTCACGGGTGACCTACCCCATTTAAATTCCAAAAAGAACTTCAACAAATGTCCATACTTTCTTAAAATTGGTCTATTTTCATGGGTGACCTGTCCATTTTAAAATTCAAAAGGTGGTATATTTTCAAGAGCGACTTGCCCTTTTTAAATTCCAAAAAGAATTTCATTAAACGTTCATGCTTTCTTGAAAATTGGTCTATTTTTACTAGTGACCTATTCTTTTTAAATTCCAAAAAGAGCTTCAGCAAATGTGAAAACCCGCTAAATTATAATCTGAGTAAAATAAATAAAGTACCGAATAGATTAAATAAAAGGATTTCAAGTATTGTAATTGGATACAATAGAATAAAATATAAGATGTTATGGTGAGAATTAAGGAAAAAGAAGAGTTGAGTGACAAAAATAGAAATGAGAAGAAATGAGGGCCAATGTGTAAATAGGTAAAAGTTAGACTATAAATGCTCCATTTTTTTCTCTTTTAGCCATGAGCTTTAAACAAAGAGAGGGGGAATAATTGTGTGATTTTTCTACTTAAATTCTCATTGATTTCACTAATTGAATTGAGTAATTAGAGTGATTAACTTAATTAAACATCAAAATGGGGTTGATTTTAACGTGGTGAGTGCATTGGAGGAAGGATTTCAAGCTAGGGTTTGGAGAGGGAGAAGAAGAGAAATTGATTTTTCTTGCATTCTTTCCTTAAATCCTTATCAAAGTGAGGTAAATAACATGCTCCAAATGATTAATTCCTTTAATTTTATGTTTGATGAAGAATTATGCAAAATTATGATTATGTGAAGTTGTAGATTTATGTTATAATTTATAGGAATGATGCAAATTATGCTTGAACCATGTTAGAAAGCATGAATTATGATTGGGTAAGTGTTTAATTTTAAGTAAAAGAAACAAAATTTATTTTTCTTCATTTTAATTGAATATTTGGCCAAAAGAGGAATAATCTAGGGGATTTGAGGTTTAATACAATTGTTTGGAAAATATGGGAAGATGAAGGTTTATAAGTGTTATTATATGAATGGAGTAAGAATTTTTCAAAGAGAAAAGAAAAATCTTCCCTTCCTTCCCTATGTTGTTTTTGGCTAAATAGAGAAGAAAAATTAGAGAATGGAGTTTAAATGATATTATTGAGGAGTTTTTGGCTAAATAAAGAAGAAAAATTAGAGAATGGAGTTTAAATGATATTATTGAGGAGTTTTTGGCTAAATGGAGAAGAAAAATTAGAAAATAAAATTTAAATAATATTATTGAGGAATCTTACCAAATTGAAGACAATTGATGTTGATAGGTTAAATTGTATAGGGACTTTTGTGAAAAAATAAGTAAATGTTTCAAAAAGGAGGGTTTTGTCCTCCTTGAATTAAAAGTCAATTAAACTTAATTAAGGGTGTTGGATTTAATCAAAGAATATGTAATGGGTATTAGAATTTTACCGGCTCGAATGAATGAACAATGACAAAGTAATTTTTGTTAGTACAGAGGAGACCGCAGGATCTAATCAGCAACAAGGGACCTCTTAACACGCACAGACACCAGGTAGGTGCTCAAATATTAATTAGTTTATTTATAGATTGTAAATTCTAGTGCTGGTTACTGGAAATAATGCCCTGGTGAATGGGCAAGCCTTGAAAAATATTTCCTGGTTATTGGAAATGATGCCCTAGTGAATGGGCAAGCTTTGAAAAATTATTTCCTGATTACTGGAATAATGCCTTGGTGAATGGGCAAGTCTTGAAAATTATTTACTAGTTACTGGAAATAATGCACTGGCGAATGGGCGAATGGGCAAGCCTTAAAAGTTATTTTCTGGTTACTGGAAATAATGCCCTGACAAATAGCAAGCCTTGAAAAATTATTTACTAGTTACTGGAATAATGCCCTGATGAATGGCCAGTTATTGAAAATAATGCCCTGGTGAATGGGCAAGCCTTGATGATTATTTTCTGGTTACTGGAAATAATACCCTGTTGGATGGGCAAACCTTGAAAATCATTTCCTGATTACTAGAATTTATGCCTGGTTGAATGGCCATGTTAAGAAAATTAATTTACAAATTAATGGGATAATCACTTGATGTAAAATAGATTAATTGTAAAACTTTGAAGTTAAATATGCTAGTTTGTGGAAGACACTCTTGATATTTTTATTTTAGTAGATTTATCCCTATGTCTAGAAGAGAATTTATGAAATTAGAAACTTCAAAAAGAAAATAAGACAATTTATTCTATGATATGAAAGTCACTTTAATGTACATGAATAATTAGTCCTTAATCAATTACTTATTGAAATGTGCAATTGTTTTAATCATGTTTGATGCGATTATGTTTTTAGGTACATCACATCCTCGATCTAGAAAGTAGATACTTGGATAAATAATTTTGTTATGTGATTAATGTAATTGGAAGAACTAATATTTTGTTGTAATAGACTTCCATATCTAAAATTGTAATGTTTAACTTATTATCTTGTGTAAGATATAATTTATAATGTTATTATTATTATTAAGTTTTATTATGGTTGGTTGTATATATATTTAAGCACAAATACTTAAAAAAGAAAAAAAAAGAAATGATGGATGTTAAGAATTTATTAGTTTTATTAGTGTTCTATAGAAAATAGAATTGAGATATTGAAATATGCTTGAGTTTTTGAAGTCCAAATGATGGGACAAATATTGTGATTGATGTTACAAGTTGAGAAATGATTGAGTCGATAACGTGGTATCTAAAGAATACAAAGGAAATTCTGCCGAAATTTTGGAATATATATATATATATTTGGTAACTACGAATATATATAATATATTTTGAGTTTACAATTTGAGACTGTTATAACAAATCCCCATACTTCCCTGAAATTAATCTACTTTCATAGGTTACTTATCCATTTTAAAATTCAAAAAACTGATTTATTTTCACGAGCGATCTACCCATTTCAAATTCAAAAAAGAACTTCAACAAACATTCATACTTCCTAGAAATTAGTCTATTTTCACAAATAACCTGTCCATTTTAAAATTCAAAAGGTAGTATATTTCATGGGTGACCTACCTTTTTAAATTCCCAAAAGAACTTCAGCAAACGTCCATGCTTTCTTGAAAATTAGTCTATTTTTACGGGCAATCTGTCTATTTTAAAATTCAATCTGGGATTTTCATTAAAATCCTTCAAAACTCTCATAAAACAAAATTCAAACAAAATAGCCTTCAAGGGTAAACTCTTAAAACGAGTGCCTTTTCTTATGGCTTTAGTTATCCACACCATATGGATGAGATTTCTTTGCCATTTGTTGACTTTTGTTCACCCATGCATATTTCATCACCTTTCCTCTTGATTAACGAATCTTGCACAAACACTTCTTTAAAGTTGAGGTTAAACCATATGCAATGCATGGTTTTCAAAATATAACCCCCTTCATTTCTTTTCAATCTTTTCTTTTGATTGTTGAGGGTTGTAATTTTTGAGGGGATCACTTTTGTTGGCTCATCTTCTAGTTTACCCAAATAAGTCTATGTGAGTTATTTTTAAATCTTGAGCGTTGAGCTACCTTTGTAGCTTTCTCCTATTTTTTTTTTTTAGTTTTTAGGCCATGACATATACTATCCTAATTAAAAATGCATTAGAACTCCTTGCCTAATAATAATATTGTTTTTCGTGTGCTTTTCTCAAATTCTTGTGACACATGTTTGAGTTTTATTTTAGAGTGTTTTTCCTAACAAGGATTTCTCAAGATTTACTTTATCTTTTTAAAAGCTTGTGAATTTTCAAAGTCATATCAAATAACAATGTTCATGCAACTCTCATAATTTATATTAGTCTTTGAAGAAAGGTATTTTATCATGGTGATTAGTTTAAGAGATGACCCATTTTGCATTAGGTTAAAAAAGGATGAAATACTTGTTTTGAAGTCTTATGTTTGAATTTTCTTAACAAAATTGAATAGCTATTCACTTCATCATGACTCTTGTGAATGATTCTTTATGTTTTGAGAGCATATTTATCAATATTTCTTACTTACTTGATTAGAATAGACTTTTCAAAGTATATAATAAAGGTTGAGTTTCATGGCTATCAAAGAAAAGGAATTCATAGGCTTAAATGGTGTTTAAGGGTCTTCATAGGTCTACGATCACTTTTACTCCTTTATGTCGTTTCATCCTCTTTCATTACTCTTCCAACATATGATATGCTATCAAATTCCTTTGCTTTTAGGAATCAAGACAGGGGATCTTTCTAGGTTTTTTTTTTCACTCTAAACCTTTAATCAAACACCTAATTAACTTTTCTTTCCCGGAATCTCTTTACCCAATGCCCTTCTTTTTTTTTCAAGCCTTTGATTGAAAACCCAGACATGTTTCTTTCATTTGCAAATCCCTCAATGATTTTCCTTTTCTTTATTCATTGAAGTTGTAGGAGAAGCCTTTGCTTGTTTTTTATATACTCGTGTGTTTTTTCAAGATTTGCCATTTAGTAAAGCCCTTTTTTTTTGGCTTTGACCTTAATCATGATTTAGTGGATTTCGTTCATAGATATTCTACCTTTTTTTAGTTTTCCGACCACATCCTTATCATTTTCTAATACTTGCCCCTAACGTGGGGTGTGATCCTAGTCAAAGTTATCTTATGAAGAATGTTTTTTTCACTTTGGCTTGAATTGGGACTGTAATGGATATATTTATTTCTAGGGAGTATCAAAGAATGATCTTTTCTCATTTCAAGTAAGATTGATCAGAAGTAATAAATTTTGACCTCATGCGATTTGTATGGAATTGTTTTGTGAGTTTGAAAACTTTATCATCTTTGTTTCAAGTAGCTTGTGGATGACAAACTTTGATGTTTGGGTCATCTATTCGGGTTTTTGGGTTTTTAGGTATAATGACCCTGCTTTTTCAAGCAAAAAACAATGGAAATATTTTTTTTTCTCTTTTGTTCTCGATACTTCTCACAATGACATTATGTGAATTAGTAATTAAGTTCCTTCCTTATCATGGTAGAATATGGATATAGTTTTTGTAAATCAACATTCTTATAAGACAAATACTCAATACAAATGCCCGTAATATTATATTTTCATATTCATATATTTACATTACATCATATTGACGTACTCAAGAATTTGCATTCATGTTCTAGTCTCGTTATCAACATAAGTTTATACACGAGTGCCAGGCGACAATCTTACACAATTAATACCTCCTTTCATACGATCCTCATATGGTTTCTCAACACAACATCCTCATAAATGAGAATACCACGTAAATATATTCATAACATCGTATCTACATGTTTGTATATCCACATCCATGTTCCATTATAATTTTCATTACAAGTCCTTACAAAATGTCGAATGGCAAATATTCAACATAACACTTAAAGACATATTATTACATAGCACCTTTTAAAATATGAGAACCCATGGAACAGTTTTTCTACACACCTTGATTGTGTGATGTCCCTGTTACAAAAATAACATGGATACAAGAATTGTAAATAATCTAAACATAATAATAATAACTAGAAAGACGTTATTATCACTTCATGTTATCAACTGAAGGTGAGTACATTCTTTCATTCACTTCTCATATACACTGTACAATCATATGCCTCAACCTCTCCATGGGAGTGGTAGGGCCAACGTTAAATCTTTAGTCGGGGTTAATTACTTCACCTTAACTCGGTCATCCATCTTAGACACTTTTAACTATAACTAATTGCAATATCTAAACTCTGTCATTCATCTTGGATACCATTAACCAAAACTAATCATGAAAGTCAAACCCGTCATCTCTTTTGAATACCATTAGCCGAAACCAATCGTCATAATCAACTTGGCCATCTATCTAGGATGTTATTTACCAAAACTAATCATCAACCATAACTCAGTTATCCATCTCGGATGCCATTAGCCAAAGCTAATCACACAAGCACAACTCGGTCATCCTTCTCGGATGCCATTAGCCGCGGCTAATCATCAATCACAACCCGGTCATCCGTATCGGATGCCATTAGCTGAAGCTAATCAATAACTCAATCAACATTTTGTAATCGCTTTAATATTCATTAACAATTTAATCAACATTTCATAATCACTTTAATATACGTCAACAACTCAATTTCATCATCAACTCGATCAACATTTCATAATCAGTTTAATATACGTCAACAACTCAATCAACATTTCATAGTCGATTTAACATTCATCACAACGCAATAATATATCATCCTCAAAAAACATTATTTTAGAACATTAACATTATACAAGAAGAAGGTGGAAACCACCTACCTATTCCTCTAGTGGTGTGTCCTTGTCTGGTCAAAGGTCTGATCCCGGTCGTACTACCTAACACATCAATGATCACGATCAATACATTTGTATTTGATAATCACATAACTCATCACCATACATTTTTTAAAAATACACATGTTTATATTCAAGTGTTCCACATATTACACAATCATACAATGAGATTGTTATAAACATTTACATCATTTCTGACATGGGAGTCAACCGTAGAAAATTGGCAGTGAAATTGCTTCACTGGTGATGTAGAATTCGACGGTGAAATTGACTCGCTAGTGACATGCAATTCTTCAGCAAAACTAACTCGTTAGTGACACACAATTCGTTAGTGAAAATTATTGACATGGACTCGTTTGCAAAAGTGATTCGTTGAAATACAGACTCGTCAGCGAACTGATTCGCTGAAACACAAATTCATTAGCGAACTGATTCGCCGGAACATAGATTTGTCAGCAAAACTGATGACACAGACTCGTTAGCAAACAAATTCGCTGGAACACATATTCATTAGCGAATTGATTCGCTGCAACACAAACTCGTTAATGAACCAATTCGCTAAAGAACAAACTCGCTACACCACAACCTCGTCAGTTAATTGATTCGCTAAAACACAGACTCGTCAAGGAACTGATTTACTGCAATACATGTTCATCAGTGAAACTAGTGACACAGACTCGTCAATGAACTGATTCGCTGAAGCATAGACCTGTCAAAGAATTGATTTGCTGCAATGCAAGTTCATCAGCGAAACTGGTGACACATATTTGTCTGCGCAACTGATTCGCTAGAACACAGAGTCATTAGCGAACTGATTCACTGCAACACAAACTCGTCAGCGAACTGATTCGCTGCAACCCAGGCTCGTTAGCAAATCTAGGGACACGGACTTATCAGCAAACTAATTCGCTGGAACACAAATTCATCAATGAGCTACTTCATTGCAACACAAAATCATCAGCAAACTAATTCGTTGCATCACAACCTCATTAGCGAACTAATTCGCTGCAATGTAGGTTCGACAACAAAACTAGTGACATGAATTTGTCAGCGCAACTGATTCACAAGAACATAGATTCATCAGTAAACTGATTTGTTGCAACACAACCTCGTAAGCGAACTGATTCACTGAAGCACAAACTTGTTAACGAACTGATTCGCTACAACCAAGGTTCTTTAGCGAATCTAGTGACACGGACTCATCAATAAACTAATTTGCTAAAACACAAATTCATCAATGAACTACTTCACTACAACACAAACTCATCAGTGAATTAATTCACTTTAACGCAAGTTCGGCAATGAACACAGTGCACATAGGCTATAGCTGACTCAAAAATTGTTGACAAAACTGAGTTGCTACCGACTTAGAAATCATTAACGCAACATAGTTTTGCACCCAACATTGGAATCATCAACTTAAATATTTTACTGTTGGCATAGGTATTGTTGATGAAAACTGAGTCACCGCTAACTTAAAAATCATCAATATAATGCATGTTGCTGCCAATTTTCAAATCGGCAACAGCGATGTGGTTGTTTCTGGTTCTACTTCTTTCTTTCAGCCAATCGTATGGTTTAGGTTAGGCTTTCCCTTTCCAACGTTTCTTAACCTATTCAGACATAGAACCTCGACGAACACCCTCTGTTTATCACACATTATCAATCAACATAAAAGTGACTTCACATGTTCATTTACCAAGGTCTTTATCATATCGTCACTTCTAATACCAACATCTAACATTGCTATTACATGCATTCTCACATTCACATTTGTATTATGGCAATGTATCAACACACATGATAATAATTTTACAACACAGGTTTTATTTCATTTTCGTCACAAGTATAGCCACAAAACCATGCTACAACCTATTTCCATTTCAGAATCAAAGCAAGAACATCAATAACATTTCGGTTCTAACATATAAAATGTTCTTGAAATTTTAGTAGAGTCACACAATCTCAAGCATGGGCATTAACATCATTTCTTACACATTTCATGTAAGTCCCTCAACTATATGTGAAAAAATCATAACATCAATCATCCACATTCATTTTGTTTGAGTTTGAAGATGGTCTTAGGAGTTCAACAATGTCATTTGCATGCATTTCATCACACAACATGTTTTGTTCAGCCCCCCACTACGGTTGGTCATCCTTCCAAGTTCATGCATTCAAAATTTATTCATTTTCTTTGTTAAATATTTTGAAATTTAGCCCCCATTCAGTCCCATTTTCGTCCCTCTTCCTAGTCCAGGTTTTCCATAACAACTAATGCAAGAATCCTAGGCCATTTACTTGGGGTTTCCTTCTACCTTTTGTTCCCAAGGTCATAAGAATAGGAGGAGAAAGGTTTCGGTTCATACTTTACAATTTTAAGTGGTTTTAGGAAAGGATTTAATGGTCTTTCTTCCCCCTCTACTACCGGTTTTCTTCCTTCTAGTTTGTTCAGTTTTCCTCCCTTTTCTTCTTCTGTTCAATCGTCTGTCACAGTCCCTCTCCCTCCATGGCTTTTGATTATTAATCCTACCCCCTAGCTCTCCCTTTACTCATATATACAGTTAGGTTATGTGTTTTTCTCTAGATGGAGGGAAGGGTCTGGTGCAGTTGTTGAGGTCGATTTTGGGAAGAGAAGGGTCACTTCTCTCTTCTTCTCAACTCTCTACTCACTCTTCACTTAAAAGAGCTTGCATGTAGGTGGTCTGATCAGTTTTTCTTGGGGGGAGAGAGGTTCAATTGCAGCAATGGCTGTAACTATTTTTGGGGGACAAGAAGAGTCACCGTTTCTCTCTCTTTGTATTTATAGCCCTTATAAGTGTGCTGGGGTGTTTGGGCACTGGACCAAGGCTGTCTTTATCTCCTCTAGGATAGGCCGATTCAACATTAATTTTTTTTTGGGTTTTACAGTGTTGCTGTTGATTCAGAAATCGGCAGCAAAAACTGTGCAGCTACTGATTCAGAAATCAGCAATGAAGAACTATGTCGCTGTTGATTTATAAATCAGCAGCCAAAAACTATGACTCTATCGATTCAAAAATCGTTAGCCAAAAACTATGACGCTGCTGATTCAGAAATCATAAGCCAAACTATGTCGCTGTCGATTTAGAAATGGACAGCTAAACACTGTGATATTGTCGATTCAGAAATTTGTAGCCAAACTATGTCATTGTCGAATTAGAAATCGACAATGAAGAATTATGTCACTGCTAATTTAGAAATTGACAGTGATGGTGAAGTCATCTCCTAGGGAGTTGATTGGTGAATCATTACTCTTGACATATAATTGATTTTTCTTGAAATTATTAGCCAAAGTCAAATCTTGAAAACCTTTGTTTAAGTGAAAAAAGATTTTAGAAAAAGATTTCTGTTGATCCTTGTAAGATCATTTGTGAAATACACAAGATGTAACGAGAATAAATAACCAAACTTTATTGATTTAAAAAGATGAGTACAATATGCATAATATTTGTTTACAGAATAGTTCACAAGTATAGGTAAGTTGTCTTCATCCATTCTTGTTAATAACAGAGCTCTGCTAGAGAAAGTTTACTTCACTACATATAGGCCTTCATAGTTGAGTGCCCACTTACTCTGATCTTTATCGGGTAGAGTTAAGATCTTTCTTAGCACTAAATCTCCTTCCCAAAATACCTTGGGTTTGACCTTCTTATCATATACTTTAGCCGTTCTTTGTTCATACAACTGGTGATAACAAATTGCAAATAACTTATTTTCACTAATCAGATTTAATTGTTTGTATCTCATCTTGACCTAATCAACTTCCTCAAGTATTGTTTCCATCAGTACCCTTATAGATGAGATTTTTGCTTCTAATGACATTATTGCTTCCATGTGGTAAACTAATGATAAGGTGTAGCTCTTGTAGACATCCTTATTGCGATGTGATATACATGTAGAGCAAAAGAGAGCATTTCATGATAGTTCTTGTACGTGACTACCATCTTCTGCATAATTTTCTTGATATTCTTGTTGACATCTTCTACAACACCGTTCATCTCTAGCTTGTATAAAGATGAATTTGGATGCTTGATTTTCCATTTTGTGCAAAGCTTTACTATCATTCTTCCATTGAAGTTCTGAGCATTATCAGTCACTATTTTTTCAGACGCTCCATATCAACAAATTAAATCTTATTTAGTGAATCTCTTTACTACCTTCTGGGTTACTGGCTTCTACTCATTTTATGAAGTACTTAATGGCCGTAGGGATAAATTGATATCTATTGCTAGACTTTGGATTGACATACCTAATTACATTGATTCCCCATATTGCAAATGGTCATGGAGATGTCAAATTGAATAGAAGAGAGTTAGAGGCATATTTATCTTATCACTATACACCTGACATTTATGGCATTTTCTGACATATTATATCCCTTTTCATGGTCATTCAGAAATACCTTGACCGCTGTATTTGTCTAGTCGTCATATGTCCAATAATATGAGTTTCACAAATCCTTTCATGAGCTTCTTAGAGCATCTTTTTTGCTTTTCTCCCATCCAAACATCTCAATAATGTTCCGTCAGAAGACCTCTTGTATAACACTTCTACATCAAGGTAATAGTCCATGGCTAACCTTTATAGGGTTTTCATATATGTATTGGATTCCCTAGGGGGATTACTTTTGGTGTTGGATAAATTGTTTGATATCATAATACCATGAATTCTCATCCACTTCTCCGTCGATTGAATAACAATGGGCCAGAGTATTCCTGACTTCAGTATTTATAGGTTGCACTCTATTCGTATAATCGATTTTGGCCATAGAAGCTAAATTGGCTAGAACATCAACAAATTGGTTTTTGTCTCTTCCCATATGAGTGAATTTTATCTCATTAATTTTTTTTGCTAGTTTAGACATATTTTTCATATAACCTAAATTTCTCATTTTTTGTCTCTCATTGTTCTTTCACTTGGCAAATTATCGACATTGAGTCTCTATGGATATCAAGTTTCTTTATATTCAACTCTAATGCAGCATTTAATTCGAGTATGCAAACTTCATACTCAATCATATTATTGGTGCATTCAAATTGCAACTTGATCAAAATAGGGTATTGCTTTCTTTTAAGGGAATTTGTCACTAAACCTACTCCATTTTCATGTATATTTACTGATCCATCAAAATTCATTCTACTACCAGCATATCTTCATTTGGAAAATTAAAATTTAAAGGCTTAGAATCTTTAATTGCATTGTCTGTCAAACGATCAATAATAATACTTCCTTTCATGGTTTTTTTTTGTCATGTACATTATATCATATTCAACCAACAATAGCTGCCATATTGTTATCCTACTTGATAAATAAGGCTTTTCCAATATATATCTGAGAGGATCCAGTTTTGAAATCATCCATGTAGTGTAATACAACATGTACTGTAGAAGTAATTTTGTAGCCCATACAAGTGCACAACAAGGCTTCTCTACCATTGTGTATCTAGACTCATAATTTATGAACTTCTTACTCTCCTTTCTTTCAAACTCATCATGTTGCCCAAGTACACATCCTATTGCCTTTTTTATTGTTGTCAAATAAAGAATCAACGGTTTGCCAGGAATGGGAAGCACTAGTAAAGGTATATTTTGCAAATACTGCTTGATTTTATTGAAAGTTTCTTGGCATTCTTCATCCCATACCCTAAGATTTTTCTTTTAAAAGAGTTAGAAGATTGGCTAACAAGTTACTGCCATTTGAGATACAAACTAAGTAATGTAATTCAATTGACTTAAGAACCCTCTTACTTCTTTTTCTGTTTTAGGCGCCGATATGGCCTGAATTACTTTTACTTTATTAGGATCGACTTTAATACCTTGGCTACTTACCACAAATCCTAGCAGCTTTTTGGATTTTACCCCAAATGAGCATTTTATGGGGTTTAGCTTCATCTGATACTTCCTCAACATATCAAACAACTTAGGGATATTTTTAATTCCCTTTCATCCTCCCTTATACCAATATTAATTGTCTCCAATTATTCTTTTGTTGGTTTCCAAGCTTGCTCTGATTGCTTTAATAGCTTAGTGAATTATTTTACATCATTTTCTTCCATTACAATTATGTACTAATCAAAATTTGACCATTCATTCTTAGTGTAATGTGCTCATGATTTTATGGATAATCAATTTTTAGATTTCTTGAAGCGAAAGGTGTTTCAGTATAAGTGTGTATTTTGCAAAGAGAAAGAAAAATTTATGAAAATGTATAATCTGATTGATAAAAGAAAGGCTTGACTACAATGAAAACCATATGTTGACATCTTAAGCCAAGATTGCCAACTTAGTATGAAAGCAAAGACAAACACATAGACAAACATAAAAAGCAAAAAAACACACTAGAACAACATCTTCATTTACTTTTTTTAAGACTATAGAATTTTTCTCCATTTTCAGCTTTCACATAAAGGTCTTTGTTATCATTTCCTTTATGGTGTGGACAGTTAGTTATAGTAGCAACTCTTCTCCTTCCACAACCTTTCCTTTCTCATTGTAGCTCTTAACATTTATGTCATCTTGTTTCAATGTGTTGATACCCATGTAAGCCAAGCCTTAGGTAAGGACATCTGTCATATCTTTAGAGTGTATTATATAAGCAATTTTAGGGAATAATACATGGATCAGGGGATGACAATTCCTTCTAGGCTTAGAGCTAAGCCTAAATCTCTAATTAATAGTCTTTAACCTTATTAGAGTCATCCTTTCAGGATTCATAAAGATAGGATTATACTAAAAAGGAAATAAATTCTTTAAGAATTATTTGGTTGTCATTCTTGCGGCTTCAGAAATTATTGGTTTTCTCAATACCATGTTTTCTAGAACTTATGCTACATTAACAATCTTAAAAGCATGAAGATTTCCATCTTTGCTCCCTTGGCTTCTATGTAAGGAACTACCACATTCTTCTCTATTTTCATGGTCTCTTTAGCCTTAACTATCACCAATGTTTCATTCACAATGTATTTTAAACACTGATGTAAGGATGATGCCACGGTGCCAACAACATGTATCCAAAATCTTCCTAATAAAATATTGTATGACGGGTGAATGTTCATCACTTGTAGAGTTACTAAAAAACCCTGCGAGCCAACGCACAACTTTATTTTAATGGTCCCCACCATTTTCATTGGGAAACCATCATAAGCCTTAGCCATCATGATGTTTGGCAATATATGTGTTGAATCAATTGACATTTCATTTAACACATGTTTTGGGAGTACATTTAAAGTTGAACCATTATCCACCAATACTTTGCTAATGGTGCAATCCTTGCACCTTATAGTGATGTATAGAGGTTTATTTTGATTTGTTCCCCTAGCATCGAGCTCGTCTTTAGTGAAGTATAGGTAATTCATCATATGGATTCTTTTGATTAGATGCTTCATAGTCCTTTAGGCCATGTCTTAAGGCTCACATTCCTCGTTCAAAATTTTTTACAGCATATTACATTGGGGTTTAGAGCTCAAGATAAAAGACATTAGGGATATCCTAGTAAGGGTTTTCTACAGTTGTTCTACCATACTGTACTCAATGTGCTTCATCAACTTCCATACCTTTGATGGCATCTACAACCTCTTTATCTTTGGCTTTTCGTTGTTTTCCTAGTTCTTCAAGCGTAAAATACCTGCCACTTCGAGTTAATCCATCAATCTCGATCTGGAACACAGGAGCAAGTCCCTCAAAGTTGGGAGGATTACCATAGTTATGAGGCAATGTATGATAGTTCTCATTGTGGGTAAAGGTAGGCCTTGTTAGGACAAGCTTCAGTAGACCGCTCTCGGTATGTTGAAGCCTATATACCACTACTTGCTTCTTTTAGAAGTTTATTAAGCCTACAACATCATCTTTTTCTTCCTTCTCTATTTGTAGCAGACCATAAGTTATCATTTGTGTGACTTCTTGGAGAAACTCCTCACATTCATTGATGTTGTGTCCCATTTCTTTGTGGAACTTATAAAAGTTGTCACTCTTCCTTAAACTTGATTTATTTTTTGTTAGCAAGCACCTGACTTATACTAGCATGTCATACAACCTTTCCATGATTACCTTTAAACCTTTCTCGTTCTTCCTCCCAAACTCAAAAACATTTACTCCCCCACTACTAGAAGCATGAATAGGTAAGGGGTTTGAATTGATATTGAAGGCATCTTCAAAGGTTATTCACCCTACTTTGAAAAATTCCAAGAGCTTCCTCTTAAATGTTGAGCAAATATCAATATTATGACCAGGATTCCCATTATGATACTCACAAGTTAGCTCTGGCTTGTACCAATTCGGGAAGGGAGGTTTTAATGATGGATATAGAAGATGGGCCACATGATTTATGCTTAGTAATTTTACTTATATTTGTTTTAAGGGCATAGGTAGAGGCAAGAGTTATTCTTAATTTATTTGGTAGGATCTTCTTGGATTGTTTTCGGCTTAGTTTTCGTATAGGTTAGTGAGTTGGTTTACTGGAAGAGGCTTAACAAAGCTGATACTGGATATTTTGAAAAACAGGGTTTGCTAGATATGGTAGCTTTGGGTTAGGTAATTTTGATTTTGATATTTCTTTTTTACCATTATATCCTCCTTCTATATTACCTACCTCAACATCTTTTTTTCCTAGTATACCCCTTCTTTTCAGTAGGTTCTGATATTCTATCAGCTATTATCCCTTATTCTATTCTTTTAGTAATAATAACATCATCATAAAAATATTAGGCGGAGTTACCCATCAAATGCTCATAATATGGGGGCTTGAAAGTATTGAAAAATAGAGTCATCATCTCTTTCACCAACAAAGGTGGTTATACATGCATTGCCTTGTTTTTTCACTTATGAGTATACTACCTTACAATTTTCTTGTTGTTTTTCTCCAGTACCATCAAACTTATCTATTCTAGAGCGATGTCAGTATTTAACTTATATTGCTTCAAGAAAGCATCAGCAAGATCACTCTATTTCTTGATCTTTGTGTTATCCAAGATCATGTACCACCTTAACACAGAATCAATCAAGTTGTCTTAAAAGAAATGAATGAGGAACTTCTCATCATGTATGACTTCCATCATTTTGTTGCAGTTAGACCTTAAATGTGTATTAGGGCATTCTAGTCCCGTGTACTTGACAAATTCTAGCACTTTAAACTTCTCGGTTGGAATGATCAGGGGGTTTAACTCTGGTGGGGTTCTTTCATTGTTAGATCTATTATGGCTACACTTGAGCAGGCATAATCGGGCGAGCCATCGGAATGCTTTTTGTTCCTTGTGGTTCAGCGAATGGTAGTATGGCCAGCTACTAACTATATGTCCCTTTTCCAGGCTGCGCTAGCGAGGAGTTATTTGAGTAAACTAGCCATCTGAGTCATGTTATTCTTAACGTCTTCCAGCTCTTTAGTATTGTAGGCTCTAGTAGGGGACCTATATTTCGAATACCTGCCATGCATATTCCATAATTCATAAATGTAGATGTATATGAACATATGATTATGCATGATGATGTATGTTGGATATAGATTAGTTGTACCTCTGGCTAATATATAGCCACCATTCCTTTTATAAACAAGTAGGGTTTTGATCCTTTTTTAGCCTTTGAGACAATTTAATCTAAGCTAATGCTTAATAAAAATACATTCATAATAAAGAGATATTGCTTATAAGGTTTGATCTAAGCCCTTTTCATTAATACTTCATGAAAACTTTTACATTTGAAATCTAGTCTACTCATCATCATCATTTACAAGGAGAAAGGCAAAGCCTTTATTTTCTATGTCCTTAAGAAAAACATCAATATCAACCATGCTTTATTGATATCAATGGACATCCCTTTCAACTTGTTGGGTACTGTGGCAGATTGTTTAGGCATAACTAAAGGCCCGATCAATTTGCTCATCCATTGTTCTCATCTTCTTCAAGAGGAACATGTTGTTCTTATTTAGTTGACTGTTTTTTGTGTTAATCATCTGGTTGTGGTGCTCGAGTGGTTCTTTCAAATGTTCTTTTAAATATGTCAATCATCTGGTTGTGGTGCTTGAGTGGTTCTTTCTTTTCCTCCAAATGTTTTTCATTGGCCTTTTCTTTATCAAGCTTATCCTCTAGTAGTTTAATCTTATTTCTTATTTTATCCAAATCAATTTTAAAAACCATGACAGTCTTTTATTTGGCTTTTGCTTCAACCAGCTTACTTTCCAGCATCACATGCTTCTTGTATAGCCTTTCATATTGCTCAATCGAGTTTTCTAATTCAGCTTGGGTTTTTGAAGACATAAAATTGGTTTTCAAAGCCTCTAGCTTAGTACTAGTTTGCATCCAATGTGTTTTCGATTCTTCTCGCTCTTCCTCAGCTTGATTTCTAGCTGCCTCTTCTCTTTATAGTTGTTTCTCTAAAGACATCATTTTCTTATCTTTTTCTTCAAGTTATTACTCTGCAAACTTTTTTTAATTTCTCTTTAAAGAGGATTTGTTCCTCAAGGGATATCCTAAGGGGTTTATTGGTGCCCACCTCTATTTGGTGTCTTTCTAATTGTTCTCTCAACTCTTCCTCATTGTTAATCCTTTTTTTTTTGTTGGTTCAACAACTTGCGTAGTCTCAGCTTCAAATCTAAGATTCATGAGGATGGTGACTAGTTATAGATTTCTTCACCTTGGATATTTTTCATTAGTGACTAGATCTTTCAAACCATCTATTTTTTTTAACCAATACCAGAAACTTCCAGTCTTGCTTGATGTTCTTCATAACTTCCAAAGTAGAATGATCCTTGAATAACCTATAGAATTGTGATAACCCGATCATCCTTGGCACATGTTGTACGCCCCCAAGTTGCCTCACAACCAAAACGGGTGTATAGCTGACATATTTGGTCACTCCCATTAGAGACACCTATTGTCTTTACCCATAAATCATTAAGCAATATGTTGCTCTCATCCATAGGACTTTCCACTTCACTTCTCCTTGTAGGATTCCATGCAGTTTTACTTTCTAATTTTCCTCGCTCAAGTCCTTCCATTCCTCTTCTTTAACTATCTCTAATAGTCTTTGACTAAATCACCATAAGTTGTTAAATATCAGCCTTTTGGTTTCTATATAGCTAATCAGTCATATGTACATCAATTGTTCAAAACATATCATTGATCCCTTACCAACCCTCCTACAATGGTTGAGTGTTAAGATAGTTTTTGCTAGTATCGTTGTAGTGGGATTTATCTGAGTGTTTTCATATGCAACAAAAGCTGCAGTTGCCTTTAAAATGATTCTTCTAGTGACGTTTGGAAATATTTTTCCCTTTTCTTCAACAAATCTAAATTCATTCTTCCTCCTTTCAAATACCTCTTCGATCATCTTCCATTTTAGGCTAGTATCACTTTTCTCTAATATCTTAAAGAGATCTGGAACTTTGATCAATTCAGTTAACACTTTTTCATGCCTTTGATAGAAGCAGACTTTGTATAGATTTCAAGGGAATTCGATCAATAAACCATATTTTTCCAAAGTAGGACATATGTCTACATTTCTAAAAGTGAAGCATGGTACTCGGAGTCCCTAAAATGCATCAATGCCTTAATTGTTGAATTATGTATAGACACCTTTGTGATTTCCACTATCTTTCTATGTTCCTTTAAAAACTCATACTCATGGATGCTTTTTATATATGAGATGAACTTTTTCAAATTGTTTCCAGAGCAACTCACATTTCTAATGGGTGGCAAATTACTATCATCTAGTCTTAAGCAATTCCCTTTTAACAATTGTAGGGATTCATAATCCAACCTATATTCAACAGAGGTCATCTCTTTAATGGTGACCATGTAATCAGCCTTAAGTCCTACAATTCAAGATGGTTTTTAAGGGTAAGCATGTCTTAATGCAATAATGTGTAGTTGTGGAACATACTTCCTACAAGTAGGTTTTATGTCCTTTTATATAAGATATTAATGTAGACGCTATCTAGTCTCAAAAGGTTCTCTTATTGTCCTAATGATTACCCTCATGAAAGTAATATAGGGGCTCAATAGGTAGTGAGATGATACTTACACCAATTACTGTCAGTCTAAGGACTAAACAAAGAGTTGAATGGTTTCACGAACTTAAACCCTGACTGAAAGTCATAAGGTAATTTGCTACTTCACCCACCTAACCTAAAATTTCTTGTGTGTGCATTCCAAAGTGATACATCACAAATAAACTAGTGATGCATGAAGATATTCATCCATATCCAACATAAATGCATGAGCTGGATAAAAAATGTTAAAGCATAAAAAAAACAAATGTGAAAATTTAAACACATCAATTCAAATATACCATATAAAAGACACAAAACCTAGTCCAAAATTGTAAAAAAAAACAAAAATTTCCTAGTAGAGTCACTATTTTGTCACACGTGGGTGCGTAATGTAAAGAGATGTCAGGATCGAGGAGTCGACATCTAATTGTTTGGTTCAAGGTCACTAGGAGACTTGAGTGTACTGGTCTTATCAGAAATTTTACGGGTAAGAGACTGGTTGTGGTTAGGAAATGTATTAGCACCCATAGATCTTCCCTGAGATAAGCTGTATTATGTGGTCTAAATATGATTTAAAGGTTCTGTTGGGTTCCTAATCAATGGTTTGTCTATGGCTCATAATAAAAATTTAGTCACATGAATAAATCTAGCTTTTTGAATTTATTATGGACTCGTATGCCTGGATAAATTCTTATAGAAAGAGTCTATATAGGTATCTTGACATGGTTCACATATCATGGAAGGCTAAAGGTTTCTCCACAACTTGTATATAATGGTGAAAAATAATCTTAATTGAAATTGATGAATATCTAAAATAATCTAGAAAAGTTTTTAATCAACTCCTAGTGTTTAAATACCAGCCTACTTATAGGTCCAATATTTATACTAGAATGTTGACCATTAATTTTCATGAATTAAAATTTTAGAGTTATGAAATATTGGGCAAATTCTTAAGGAATTTTAAAATTTTGGTATAATTTTCAAAAGATTCAAAGGAAAATCAACATAGGTATTTTTCTAAAACTATACTAAAAAAATTCTCTTTTAATAAATAAAAATACAATTTTTATAAGGATTAGGCTATATACAACAAGCAAAAATAATTTTTTTTAGGGTTATTTTAGGCAAAATCATATTTTTGTTCGAAACAAAATTGTCAAAACAGGCCTAAGAACGTGTTTTTAAACATGCTCTCAAGCCAAAATTATTTTTATCAAAACAGTAACAAACCAAATAAAGCCTTAAGTATTTTCCCTAACTATGACTTGACGGGGTCAACTCAAAAACAATGGTTCAACCATGAAGCAAACCAAAAGGCCAAGGTTTAACCCAAAACTAAACTAGAACAGAGATTTAAACCAAAACAAATCAAAACTTAAAAAAAACATAAAGTTTTCTAACAAAAACATATCAAAACCAAGGAAAATTAAGAACACAAAGAATAATGAAGAACTTTCAAACTTAAACTCAGCAACATAAACATCAAATCAGACTAGAATTCAAGCAATAAAAGTCAAGGTTTTGTTCGTAATCATGCATAGATCAAGAATCAAGCATCGATATTCTTCGATTAACACTCAAAAGCCACGATTTAATCAAAATATGTTTATGTAGTCGAAAGAACCTTAGAATCTAAATGCATGATTACGTATGATTGATGCGTTTTAACCCTAGATTGTTTGCTAAAAATGACTAACTAAAATATTTGTGCCAAGAATTAACCTAAACAACTAAAAAACAAGAGGTTAAGGAAAAGTTTAAATGAAGAACATCAACCTAGAATTTGGAAAATTTTCAAAAATTAAAGAACTAATGCTAAAACTCAGATTTGGCCTTCTAGACCATTAAACACACTATTTTTGGTCCTCATTAATCACATTATCAATACCAAGCATAGATGAATATGAAGAACTAATAAATAATATCAAATCATCAATAACATGCATAAAGTTCCAAAGTTAAAACTATCAAAGCTAAATAACAAACATATTCATGCTATTTGAATTCAAATCTTGATATTTTTAACATCTATATGCCAAAAATACTTGTATGAACTATGATTTTGCACTAAAAACATCACATTGATCAATATGGTTCAAAAAATGTAAGATAAGCTCAAATAACATAAAAAAAAAGGTTTAAAAATTAAGAAAGCATGAATGCGCAAGCCACATGGACTCCTTCCTTGAGTTTTCACTTGGTTATACCTTCTCCAAGCTTATTGGTTATAGGCTGCTACTTCCCTTCTCTTTTCATTCCTTCATTCCCTTTCACTTTTTGTTCTTTCTAAAGCTTGCTGAACCTTTTATGTTAGGTCATTCAACCTTCACACTAAGGTCTTTTTATAGAGTATATCCTCATGTTCTTCTCTCATTTTCTGTCTCTTTTTATCTTTGATTTCTAAAGGAATTTATAGGGTTTTCTAGGTTTTTTGGTGGATTCCCTCAAAGATTGATCAAAGCTCACTCATTTGATCAAAATGAGAGAGTCCTAGACAAATTTTAACATTTGGAACTTTTCCTTTAATGGTTTTTGAGGATGGTGGTTTTTCCTAGGTGGTTTTCTTTTTTTTAGAGACAAAGACATGTATTTCTCACCTTCTGATCTTGGATGAAAGATTTATAGCCCTTGACAAGAATCATCTAGGAGTTTTTAAATGTGAACATATGAAAAGGTTAGGTGGTTTTGCACAAATATGTATCTCAATCAAGGCTAACTGAGTTGGTCAATTTCAAGGCTTTGCTGGAGAAACTCCAATGTAAACATCATCGGTGACTGCTTGAACTTGGTAAAGAAGATGCACACCTTTCTTTTAGATCTATCTTTGCTCTATTTGGAGGTTTATAGCTTCATATTACACCTTTCTTTTAGATCTATTTTTGCTCTATTTGGAGGTTTATAGCTCCATATTCATTCGCTTGAAGGTGCCAACTCGATTAGCCTAGAATCCGAAAATATAGTGATGATTGATCAATGACATGATGTTGGAGATTTTTGTGAAAGAATTGGGATATAAGTATCCAATTTCATAAAAATAAGGTTGTAGAGGGGATGTTATTCTTCCATTTGCAAAAAAAACCTCGTGTCATTTGGAGGTCTAGACTAGAACTCCACAACAAGCTCTTCGAAGGTGTCAACCTAATTGATTGTGCATCAAAAGTATCATTAAGTCTCTTATTTTATATATGTATTTATTATTTTTATTTGGGTTTTTTATAATAATTGATGTGCTTTTTAGTAATGAAGTTTCTTTTAATGTTTCGATAGGTTTTTGGAGCTTAAATGAATTATTTCAGAAAATTCAATGTCGGAATTCGGAACAAAGAATTGAAGAGAAATTTAGTTGAAGATTGAAGTAAATCTTGGTTCAAATAAATGCTCCAAATTTACCCCAAAAATCAATTCTAGTCCAATTCTAGAAAAGAATATCATATGATCTATTTCAAGCCCAAACATGCCTTATGTTGTGTGCAAACTTCAACCATCAAACACTCAAGGTTTCAATGTCAATCTTAGCCCAAATAATAGGTACATTTGTATCCTTATTTGATGCTTAAATTCAGCCCCAAATCAGCCCCAAATCAGCCTCCAAATCAGCCCAAACACAATCCATGATCCTACATGTCCACACAACAAATAACATTTGATTTATATAGGTAATTCATTGATCCAAGAGGGCAAGCACATGGATGGAAAGCTGGAGGGGACATTGTGACATTATTTTAGGTCAAAAGAAGAAAGAGACAACTCATAAAGGAGGAAGAAAAACGTACACCAAAGTGTTCTCCAAGCTGGCCTGGTTTGATTTTCCAGAACACCTTTCTATGTTTTGCCCATAACGTTTGACTCAGATGTCCAAATGAGTTGTTCTTTAATGATCTGGAAAGCTAACATAATGGCCTATAAATATGTCTCCATAGTCATCTCCAAAAGAGGCTTCTAGGAGGGTCGAATTGCTGTCCAAAGTTAGAGTCAGATTTGTGTCCGAATTTTTACTGCAATTGTGTTGTGTTCTTCTTTATAGATTTCGGTTCTTTAGATTGTAAAACTTATTATTTCAGTTTGATTTAAGTTATTTCATATTTATTAAAGTGTTATTACATATAATCATGGTTGGCTAATCTCCTTCTTGGATCCAAATCAAGGATGATGGTGGTTGAGGTGAGTTCTTTAAGATATGAATGAATCTTAATGTCTATCTTTTCATTTTCTTCATGAATGTTTATTATTGCAAAGAAATTTTAGAAATCATTTAGGTAATGTTATAATCTTGAATTTTTATGCACAAACCTTAGTTTTGGTATAGAGATTGCTTGATTCAATGTCTTACTTAATATGAAAGTACTTGTTTATTCTTAAGCAATAATCAATCTTCATCTTTTTAAACTTCATTGTAATATCTTCCAATCTAATATCACCATCGTTGATATTAGGTTGAGTTATCTTATATATGTTGAAGGAATCACCAATACATCACTATTAAAATTGATTTGGATCAAGAATTACTTTTTCTTGTCATTCAAAATCTATTTACACTTTTTCATCTTTGAAAACAAATCCATCAATTATTTTCAACCAAGTTATTCTTAATTTAATTTCTCTTGAGTTTTTTTTGTTACCTAGCTTAATTTCCAGATCTAGCTCTCTGTGGATATGACCTCGATCTTACCGAGTTAATTGCTACATCACACACTCGTGCACTTGCGAGTTAAAACAAGCCAAACATAAAAAGCGGTCAAGCAATTTTGGCGCCGTTGCCGGGGAGCTAGTAAGCAAAGGTAACAAATTTCTATTTGATTATTGGAAAAAAAAATACATAAAAATAAAAAATCAAATGGCTGGTTTTACCACCTAAAAAAAAAAACATTTTGACCTCAACTTTTTGGATATTGGACTGTGGACTAGACTATTAATTGTTGGATTTTGGTTGGTTCAACCATTTTTATTTTATTGTCTATTCTAATTAGTTTATAATATTTATTGTTTATATTATAAGGCTGATTTTACCGCCTCTTGTTTATTTTATTTTATTTTGCTGTTATTATTTTTCTTATATTTATTGTCTGAAGTGCTTGGCCGGTATTACCGCTTCTTGTTCATTTTATTTTATTTTGTTGTTTCGTTGTGATTATTTTTCTTATATTTATTGTCTGAAGTGCTTGGCCGGTATTACCGCCTTTTTATTCATGCTTGTTATAATTATCTTTTAATGTTTATTGTTGTTATTTTTCTTATATTTATTGTCTGAAGTGCTTGGCCGGTATTACCGTCTTTTTATTCATGCTTGTTATAATTATCATTTAATATTTATTGTTGTTAATATTGCTTATTAGTTGGAGAATTTCTTAATTTGTTGTATTTTTATTTTTGAGCTATTACTTTATCTTTTACATTTCATTTACTTTTATTTGCAATCTTCTTTTTCTTTTTCTTTTTCTTTGTTTTTCCTTTCCCTTCGTATTCATATAATTGTTATATTATTATTTTTTTATCATGGCTAATGTTGAAGATGTAGAGGGTTAAGGGAGTGTTCAAGGTAATGGACCTCCACAATTCAATTATCAATCTAATTTTCGAACTCTTAGAGAGTATCTTCACCCGGCTAGACAAAGTACACCTTCGTGTATTATCTTACCTCTTAACCAATAAGCTTTCAATTTGAAACCGGGCATGATTCAACTTCTTCCCACATTTCACGGTATGGATTTTGAAAATCCATACATACACATTAAGGACTTTGAAGAGGTATGTAATACTTTTATTGATAAAACATGCACCAAGAAAACTATTCGTCTTAAATTGTTCCCATTCTCTCTAAAGGATAAAGCCAAGCTTTGGCTAAACTCCTTGTGTCCTAGGTCTATAGGTACATGGAGAGAAATGCAAGCTGAATTTTTGAAAAAATACTTCCCCACTCATAGGACGGCAGCCTTACAACATTAAATGATGAATTTTTCTTGTAGTCCAAATGAGTCATTTCACCAAGCTTGGGAAAGGTTCAAAGACTTGTTAAATGCATGCCCCCACCATGGTTTTGAGATGTGAAGGTTAGTGAGTTTCTTCTACGACTCTCTTACCGCAGATTTTAAAAAGCTAGTGTCAACCATGTGTAATGGTGAGTTTTATGACAAAGAACCAAGTGAAGCCTTTGATTTCTTTGATCAATTGGCTGAAAACACAAAGCAATGGGAGACTTCTCTCCCACTTCATGTTGAGTCTAGAAACACCATTTCTCATTCAAGTGGGAAGTTCCAATTGAAAGAGACTGATGACCTCAATGCTAGATTAGCCTTATTGGCTAGGAAAGTAGTCTCTTGAGATTAAAAAAGTGCATATCATGAGTGAACAACAAGAGGAAAGTTGTGTTGTTTGTGAGAGCAAAGGGCATAGGACAACTGAGTGTCCTACCATTCCAGCCTTCAAGGAAGTGCTATATGGCTAAACTTTTGATTCAAGTAATGTTAGAAAGCCATTTTCAAACTAAGTAGGCAATCCCTACTCTAAGACCTACAATCCTGGATGGAGGAACCACCCAAATTTTGGATGGAAAAATGAGGGCTCTTCAGTATCTCAAACATTTCAACCTCCACCCCAACCATTTCATACTCCCATACATAACACATACCAACCACCTCATAAGAGATCCCTAGAGGATACTCTTCAACAATTCATGCAAACACAAGGAGGAATCAACAACCAAGCTTACAAATTTCAAGACCAGACCAATAGGACCTTAGATGACATTCGAAGTCAATTAACCAAGTTGACTCAATCACTAAGCATTCAAGAGAAGGGAAAGATTCCAGCTCAACCAATGCCAAATCCTAGAGGTCAGGTACACATGAGTGAATCCTCATCTAGTGAACCTTCAAACCATGAACAAGTCCAAGCCATCACTACCCTTAGAAGTGGAAAGATTGTTGACAAAGCTATAGGTTTTTAGATTCCTAGAGGTATTGTGGAGGAGAAATCTAAGGAAAGTGAAGAGGAAATCAAAACACAAGTGACAAATGAGAGCTTGAGTGACAAAGAAGGTGAGATAAATGAGAAAGAGATGAGTGAGAAAGGAGATGATTCAAGAAAAATTGGAGTCAAAATGAGTGATTTAGAATTTGTTCCTAGAGCACCATTTCCACAAAGGTTAGGGAAACCTAAACATGATCTTATGAACTCGAAAATCTATGAATTGTTCAAACAAGTGAAAGTCAACATTCCACTCCTTGATGCAATTAAACAAGTCTCATCTTATGCAAAGTTCCTCAAGGACTTATGCACAGTCAAAAGGAGATTAAATGTGAAAGAAAGAGCCTTTCTAACTGAACATGCTAGTGCCATCATCCAGTTTAAGACCCCTCCCAAATACAAAGATCCTGGTTGTCCTACCATTTCATCCATTATTGGAAATCATAAGATAGACCAAGCTTTGTTGGATTTAGGAGCAAGTGTGAATTTGATACCCTACACTGTTTACGAACAGTTAGGTTTAGGAGAAATCAAGCCTACTCGAATCACCCTTCAATTAGCTGATAGGTCAATCAAGATTCCCAGGGGTATTATTGAGGATGTGTTGGTCCAAGTAGATAAATTCTACTTTCCTGTTGATTTTGTAGTGCTAGACACCGCACCTATTCAAGGTTCTAATGCTCCCATCCCAGTCATCTTAGGTAGACCTTTCCTAGCTACATCCAATGCTTTAATCAACTATAGGAATGGGGTGATGAAATTGTCTTTTGGGAACATGATTGTGGAGATGAACATATTCAATGTTTCTAAATAAATCGGTGAACATGAGGACAATAGAGAGGTAGATTTGATCCAAACAGTTTGTCAAGAACACTTTGAGAGAGAGTGGATCAATGATCCATTGGAGAGAACTTTAATTCATGATGAAAGATTTTGTTCTTTGGAATGTGTTGATGAGGAAGTAAGAGAACTCGAGACTTATTTAGATCCAATGCCTATTATGTCAATAGGTCAATGGACCCCATCATGTGAGCCTTTGATTTCACCCCAAGTGAAAGCTGAGGCATCTCTTGTCCAACCTTATAAACCAGAAAGGAAGCCTTTACCGAGTGATCTTAAGTATGCATTTCTAGGGGAAGATGAATCATATCCTATTGTGATTTCATCAAAACTTAGCATAGAGCAGGAACAAGAACTTTTGAGAGTGGTGAGAAAACACAAAAAAACAATTGGGTGGACTATTACTGACTTGAAAAGAATTAGCCCTCTTTTATGTACACATAGAATCTATCTTGAAGAAGAGGCTAAAACTGTGAGGCAAATGCAAAGACGATTGAACACAAACATGAAGGAAGTAGTAAGATGTGAAGTGCTTAAGCTATTTGATGCAGGTATCATTTACCCCATTGCAAACTCAAAATGGGTTAGTCCAACCCAAGTTGTCCCAAAAAAATCTGGAGTCACGGTAGTGAAAAATATAAATAATGAGCTAGTACTAACTAGAATCCAAACTGGATGGCGTATGTGCATTGATTATCGTAAGTTGAACATGGTGACTAGGAAGGACCATTTTCCGCTTCCATTTTTAGACCAAGTGCTTGAAAGAGTAGCCGAAAGAGCTTTCTATTATTTTCTTGATGGATAATCAGGTTACAACCAAATTGAGGTTTCTTTAGAAGACCAAGAAAAAACCACTTTCACTTGTCCTTTTGGCACCTATGCTTATAGAAGAATGCCTTTTGGCTTGTGTAATGCACCAGCCACTTTTCAAAGGTGTATGATGAGTATCTTTAGTGACATGGTGGAAATTTTTTTGGAAGTTTTCATGGATGATTTTTCAGTTTATGGGGATTCTTATGAGTTGTGTCTAATGCATTTAGAAAAAGTTCTTGAAAGGTGTGAAGAGAGCAATCTTGTACTCAATTGGGAGAAGTGTCATTTTATGGTGACACATGGCATTGTCTTAGGTCACATTGTCTCTTCAAAAGGGATAGAGGTAGATAAGTCAAAGGTTGAAGTCATTCAAAAACTACCTAGGACTGTGAAAGATGTGAGATCCTTTTTAGGACACGCTGGTTTTTACCGAAGATTCATTCATTCTTTTAGTACCATTGCCAAACCATTGTGTAACTTATTGTCACAAGATGTTCAATTTGATTGGACATCAAAATGTCAAGAAGCTTTTGAATAGCTTAAAGGGTTGTTGACCACTGCACCAATCATGCAAGCTCCTGATTGGTTTTTACCATTTGAACTGATGTGTGATGCTAGTGATTTTGTGGTAGGGGCTGTTTTAGGACAAAGAAAAGATAAGAAGCCTCATGTCATTTGTTATGCTAGCAAGACTTTGAATGATGCTCAATTGAATTACACTACAACTGAAAAAGAACTTTTAGTTGTAGTATTTGCATTGGACAAGTTTAGGTCTTATTTGGTTGGATCTCTTGTTATTGTTTTCACTGATCATGCAGCATTGAAATACTTGCTCACAAAACAAGATATCAAGCCACGTTTGATTCGATGGATCCTCTTACTCCAAGAGTTTAACCTTGAAATTCGAGATAAAAAGGGAGTAGAGAATGTAGTGGCTGATCATTTGTCCCGTCTTTCAAGCTATGAGACCACAATTGATGAATCTCCAATAAATGAATTCTTTGCTGATGAAAATTTATTTTGTGCAGGAACTGTTTCCTACATTGGCTCTCCATGGTATGCTGACATAGCAAATTACCTAGCCACAAGTCAGATTCCTTCTCATTGGTCTAAACTTGACAAACAAAAATTCTTGTGCAACGTGCATACCTTTTTTTGGGATGACCCCTACCTATTTAAATACTGCCCTGACCAAATTGTTAGGCGGTGCATCCCTGATCATGAAATTCCAAGTGTAATTAATTTTTGTCATACATTAGCCTGTGGTGGGCATTTCTCTTCTAAGAAAACCACTACCAAGATCTTGCAGTGTGGTTTTTATTGGCCCACCATGTTCAAAAATGTCCATGCCTTCTGTGTTGCATGTGACCGATGCCAACGACTAGGTAACCTCACTAGGCGTAATATGATGCCCCTAAACCCCATTTTTGTTTTGGAAATATTTGATTGTTGGGGGATTGATTTCATGGGACCTTTTCCAAGTTCATTTGGTTACCAATTCATCCTTGTAGCTGTTGATTATGTGTCTAAATGGGTGGAGGCCATTGCATCTCGAACTAATGACCATTGAGTTGGGGTCAAATTCTTGAAAGAAAATATTTTCTCTCATTTTGGCATGCCCCGGGCTATGATTAGTGATGGGGGTAAGCATTTTTGTAACAAGCCTGTTAGGATTTTGATGAGAAAATATGGTGTAATTCACAAGGTCAGTACCCCCTATCATCCACAAACTAGTGGCTAAGCTGAATTGGCAAATAGGGAGATCAAGAACATTCTAGAGAAAACAGTCAATCCAAACCATAAAGATTGGTCCCTACGACTAGTTGATGCTTTGTGGGCATATCGCACTGCTTACAAGACCTCTTTAGGAATGTCTCCTTATAAGCTAGTTTATGGAAAGCCTTGTCATCTCCCTGTTGAGATTGAGCACCGTGCATATTGGGTCATCCGGCAATTCAATGACAATGAAAATGAGGTTGGCAAAAATAGAAAGCTTCAATTGGATGAATTAGAGGAGCTGAGAAATGATGCATTTGAAAATGCAAAAATTTCAAAACATAAGATGAAAGCTTTGCATGATAAACATATTTTTAGAAAATCCTTTCATGTTGGTCAAAAGGTTCTCTTGTATAATTCACGGTTACATCTCTTTCCTAGGAAGTTGAGGATAAAATGGATTGGTCCATTTGTGATTAAATCCATATCTGAGCATGGTGCATTTGAGGTAGAAAATCCTAAGAATGGAAATGTTTTCAAAGTAAATGGTCATCGATTGAAACCTTATCTTGAAAACTTTGTGGCTGAAGTTGAGACATTGGATCTTGAAGATCCAATACCATTGTAGTATCAGAAGTAATGAGTTTTTATTTTTATTTTTTCATTTTTATTTTTATTTTTTTTCTCTTTCTTCCATCTCTTATATTTTCTTGTTCATGCATTAGGGACAATGCATTATTTTAAGTTGGGGGGTGTGAGGTTCTTTATTTTCAAAAAAAAAAAATCAATGTTTTCTTTTAGTTGTGATATACAAGTAAAAAAAAAAATGAAGCAAGAAGTCAGCTCATGTCCAATTCAATCAGACATTCATCCTTGAGAACAAAAAGGGAGTAACAGTTTTTTAATCTTTATACTTTTCTTCTCTTTCTTTTTTACATTGAGGATAATGAAAAACTTAATTTTAGATATTTGATTATGTTGAATGCTTGAGATAACCATGCTTGTTAAAAAACTTGCATTCATATGTGAATGAGACTTGTTTAGGATCAACATTACATTTTTGGATTCATTATTGTGTTGAACATTGCATGCTTTAATTTGGGATAGATAATATCTTATAAAGCAAGATATATCATACTTTTTTCTTAAGATTATTGAAGTACATCTTTCCTTGTAAAAGTTGTGTGAGTTGTGTGATTATGCATGAAAGATGAGTGTGATGCTTTACTTGTGATCATCCCTTTTGATCTAGTCCTAAACAAGGTTTAAGTAAATAGAGTAATCATTATTACACAAATGTGTACAAAGTTCTATCTACTCCAATGTTTTGAGTTGCTAAGTAACTAGGGGTATTCATCACAAATGTTTATCTTTACGTCAAACGACAGCTTGAAATATGAGTATGCAAAGCATTTTAAGTTTATGTCTTTGTGAGTAACCGGGTGCATTCATCACAAATGTTTGTATTCGCGTCAAAAGGGAAGTGACCACTTAAAGAAAAAAAATAAATAATATCATCAAAATATATATATATATATATATATATATATATATATATATATATATATATATACTTCTCTAGTTTGCTACCTTGTTTGTAGTAGGGAGAAGGGAAGATTACAAGTTGAGTTTTCACGTGAATCAATTATATTGGTTGCATGATAAATACGATTGAATTTAGAATTTTGTATGGATGTTTGATTTAGAGAATGTGTGTATGCTTATTTTTCTTTATTCGTTATTGTGTACACTAAGTTAAAGATACCAATGTTTGCATGATAGGTCCTTTAAGTGTGATGAGTCAAGCCTAATTATGTTATTATTATTCTTTTTATTTCAAAGGTTTTATGTTTTGTTTTGCTTGAGGACTAGAAAAATCTAAGTTGGGGGGTGTGATTGTGCATCAAAAGTATCATTAAGTCTCTTATTTTATATATGTATTTATTATTTTTATTTGGGTTTTTTATAATAATTGATGTGCTTTTTAGTAATGAAGTTTCTTTTAATGTTTCGATAGGTTTTTGGAGCTTAAATGAATTATTTCAGAAAATTCAATGTCGGAATTCGGAACAAAGAATTGAAGAGAAATTTAGTTGAAGATTGAAGCAAATCTTGGTTCAAATAAATGTTCCAAATTTGCCCCAAAAATCAATTCTAGTCCAATTCTAGAAAAGAATATCATATGATCTATTTCAAGCCCAAACATGCCTTATGTTGTGTGCAAACTTCAACCATCAAACACTCAAGGTTTCAATGTCAATCTTAGCCCAAATAATAGGTACATTTGTATCCTTATTTGATGCTTAAATTCAGCCCCAAATCAGCCCAAACACAATCCATGATCATACATGTCCACACAACAAATAACATTTGATTTATTTGGGTAATTCATTGATCCAAGAGGGCAAGCACATGGATGGAAAGCTGGAGGGGACATTGTGACATTATTTTGGGTCAAAAGAAGAAAGAGACAACTCATAAAGGAGGAAGAAAAACGTACACCAAAGTGTTCTCCAAGCTGGCCTGGTTTGATTTTCCAGAACACCTTTCTATGTTTTGCCCATAACGTTTGACTCAGATGTCCAAATGAGTTGTTCTTTAATGATCTGGAAAGCTAACATAATGGCCTATAAATATGTCTCCATAGTTATCTCTAAAAGAGGCTTCTAGGAGGGTCGAATTGCTGTCCAAAGTTAGAGTCAGATTTGTGTCCGAATTTTTACTGCAATTGTGTTGTGTTCTTCTTTATAGATTTCGGTTCTTTAGATTGTAAAACTTATTATTTCAGTTTGATTTAAGTTATTTCATATTTATTAAAGTGTTATTACATATAATCATGGTTGGCTAATCTCCTTCTTGGATCCAAATCAAGGATGATGGTGGTTGAGGTGAGTTCTTTAAGATATGAATGACTCTTAATGTCTATCTTTTCATTTTCTTCATGAATGTTTATTATTGCAAAGAAATTTTAGAAATTATTTAGATAATGTTATAATCTTGAATTTTTATGCACAAACCTTAGTTTTGGTATAAAGATTGCTTGATTCAATGTCTTACTTAATATGAAAGTACTTGTTCATTCTTAAGCAATAATCAGTCTTCATCTTTTCAAACTTTATTGTAATATCTTCCGATCTAATATCACCATCGTTGATATTAGGTTGAGTTATCTTATATATGTTGAAGGAATCACCAATACATCACTATTAAAATTGATTTGGACCAAGAATTACTTTTTCTTGTCATTCAAAATCTATTTACACTTTTTCATCTTTGAAAACAAATCCATCAATTATTTTCAACCAAGTTATTCTTAATTTAATTTCTCTTGAGTTTTTTTTGTTACCTAGCTTAATTTCCAGATCTAGCTCTCTGTGGATATGACCTCGATCTTACCGAGTTAATTGCTACATCGAACACTCGTGCACTTACGAGTTAAAACAAGCCGAACATAAAAAGCGGTCAAGCACTAATCATTCAAAATGCCATAGAAAGAGATGAACAGTGGGTAAATGATGTGTCATCTAGGTTAAAACCCTATAAATTAGGGTTTTTAATTTGGAATCTGACAAATTTTATTTTAGTCCCTATTTTTCCAATTACTTTTAATTGCACCCAAAATTGCCTCCTAAACTCTTAATTTCATACAATTTCACCCCTATCAAACTCAATAATCAGCCCTAAAGTTTAATGTCATTTTCATCTTGGTCTTTGGTTTTTAATTTGTGCATTTGAAACCTTAATTGACCATTAAACTTTTAATTTTCTTTAATTTGGCCCCTAGTTTGGTTAATTTCAACCTTTGAAGTCTTGCGCCTTTTATGATTTGGTCATTGGTTATGAATTTCTTCAATGAAACCCCTAATTGGTTATTAAACTTTAATTGTTTTCATAATTAAGCCTTTGATTTGACCAATTAAACTTTTCAAAGTTTGTTTTGTCCCCCAAACTTCAATTTCTTCCAATAAACATGTAAAAACTGATTTTCCTTCCAAAATCTTCATTGAGTCCTTACTCATCCAAATTTATATTTCTTAACCCCAAATAAAACTATTTTCATTGAATCGGTCTTTTGTCAATCAAAATTTGGTAGCTAATTTTTCCAATCTTGTACATTCTTGTCCTTCAACTTTTCGACTTCATACTATAAGAGTTTCCTCGTCCAGGTCTGCTATTGAAATACAGCTCTAGCATATTAATCTTATTAATCCATGCAAACCCAAACATTGAACTCACGCTTTTGTCACTATAAATTAAGACACCGATATAACGAGCTTGACTAACCCTAATTTGCAACATCCTCTAAGTTATTTTAACTTCTATTCCAAATATAATCTAGTCAAGTTGTTCACATAACATTCTAGATAACTTGTTAAGAGATATATCTAATGTAGAAGTTAGGAACTTATAGCTTTCTTCATTATAAATGATACCATTTTCGGTATTGACAATGATACCATCATGGAAGCATATTATTTCTAAATTATAAGACATTCTATCAAACAACACAATTTTAATTTATTAATATCTTGTGGTTAATCAAAATACATAATTTATCAACAAAACCATAACGGTAATATAATTGGCGAAAACCTAAATTCATCAAATTAATTGGTGAACATTTTAATTCATCAAATTTGCTATCATAACAAAATTATCAACCCAATTAATGTATTTCAAAGCTAATTATCTTATTTTATATCTAATTCGGTATAATTCCTAATTTAACCTAAATAAACACCAGCTCTAACCTCAATTCACAATCAACAACAACCCAAAATCATTGATTATTTTACAAAATAACCTAATTATCAACTTGTATCGTATCTAATTAACCTAATTATAAAAAACCCTACATTTTTCAAAAAAATCCTTAATTCTAAACCCTAACATTTTTTAAATTAAATTAACAAGCAAAAATTACATCAAATGGGGTAAAGGGAAAGTGTTAAATACACCTCTAAGTATAAAATATGGGTGGTGGTGGTGACTAGTGGTGGCAATTTTGACCGGAAATAGTTTGACAAATGGTGGAGAGAGAGAAAATGTGGTGATCTCATGGTGTTTTTGGTGTGTTTTATGGTGAGGAGAGGGAGAGAAGGAGGTCGCTAAAGAGAGAGAGAGAGAAGAGGGGCAGCTAGTTCTAGGGAGAGAGGGGGTAAGAAAAAGAAAAGAAAGGAATTTTAGGTTTTAATTTTATATGAAATTGAAGATGTCATATATAACTTGCATGTCACAGATCCAATTTGCAACTTGTGAGTTATATATATCTTTTACAACTTATTAAGTTATGCTATTTTTACTTTATTTTTATTATTATTATTAGTGTACTAAAAACCTTAAAAAAATATGCTGAGCTTAGCTATGATGTGAGGAACACATAAGGGCACTTTTTTTATTATCAAAATGTAAGATGGTATTATAAATCAAAAGAAAGAAACAAGGCCGGAAACCAGCAATTCACAATACACATGTAAATATGCACAAAAAGAAAGAAACCTGAGGGAACAGGTAACCAACAGAACTAATTACATCAGAGCCAATGAAAAACAAGGCCTCCCTGACCATGTACAACCAAAACTATCAAGGAACAAACTCCCTAGAAAAACAGGCCACGCAGGGCCTAGAGAAAGTCAGCCAGCATTGGTTAATTAAGCCAGGAACCTGTTTAGTAGGAAGGTGCCCAACCTAACCAACACGCAAAAACAAGGGATAAACTCGAACAAGTATAGACAGAACTACCATCCACAGCCACTTATTAGGAGGAATTAAGAGCGCCCCATTTTCATCCAAATCAGCACAGTATGGAGACAGCAGCAGCCATCAATGACAAAAGAGAGCAAGGCCTGCGATGAGTCCAGCAAAACCAGTAGAGGATAGATGCATCAAGTACAACAGAAGCCTGCATTTGAAATGAGCAGAAGATAGATATGAAGGCCTAGAGACCCAAACAAGAAAACCAGGACAGAGATGAGGATGTCAACACCAGGCCATGGACAGCAGGCCTTTACAGTCCACATCATCAGCCAACGGGACACCCCTTCCTGAGCACCACTACCCAAAAACCAACAACAAAGCCATCCCAATCATAAACATTAAAAGCATAAGGATTCTTATCATGAAAATATAAGATAGTGTAGAACGTGATCTGAAATTGGCGAAACAAAAGGTCTACTGATGTAGCCGTGTGTTCAAAGATCCTCATGTTTCTTTCCTTCCAGATCAAGTAAACCACCAGGCCTAAGGATAGTCTCGGCATTCCAGTTTCAAGACTCTTCTCACCTGCTTTCAAACCCCTGACAGCACTACAAAGGGAATTCGTATGCCTATTGATGCGCAGCCATGGTTTTATTTTTCCCCATAGAGTAGATATCCAAGTGCAAGCAAAGAAGAGGTGAGCATGGGACTCATCTGTTTGGGAACAGAAAACACAACAAGTATCTAATTGAGCATAGGCAAGTCTATCTTTGGGTTTCAACTTCCCCAATAAAGCCAGCCATAAAACAAAGTTGCACCTGGGCAAGGACCAATGTTCCCACACGATCTTTCTCCATGAAACAGGAGTTCCTTTAGGTCGAAGATGCTCAAAAGCGTTGGCAGGATAAGAATTAGCATTATTCTGCCAATTTTGCATCAGAGATATAACCTGAGAGTGTCCCCCACACTCCTGCACTAGCTGGTCCTTAAGGAAGAGGATAGATTTCCACGGCGGAGAAGAAGATTTCTTAAACCCAGCATTCCATACAGATTGATTAATGCGAAGATAAAAAAGATGAACCCATTGGATCCACAGGGAGTCAGTTTCCAGATGAATGTTCCAGAGAAGTTTTGCCAAATAACTTGTATTCCTAGCCTTGACGTCGACCAGACCCAACCCTCCTTCATGCTTCGGAAGGCAGACTGTCTTCGAGGCCACCATAACTGATTTATTGCTCGAGATGTTGCCAGACCACAGAAAATTTCTACAGATGCAGGAAATGTGATTGATGATAGTGGCAGGGAGAGGGAAGATGGCAAGCCAAAATAGAACCATACCATGCAAGACAGCCATAAGCAGCTCAAGGCAACCAACATAAGATAAGTGCTTCCCCATCCAGCACTGTAGTATAGTAGATTCAAGCTTATGAAGAAGTGGGGAGAATTGACTGGCCAAGAGTCTCTGATGACTAAAAGGCACCTCTAGATATTTGAATGGGAAAGAACCTACTTTAAAATTGGTAGCTTGTAAGATGGCTTCCTTTGTACAAGCACTCACACCTCCAAAATAAATGGAGCTTTTCTCAGGATTTTCTATTAGACCTGAGGTTCTAGCAAAGAGATTCAGCTGCTGGAGGAAAATCATCACAGAGGATATGTCTCCACGAGAAAGAAGCAGAATGTCACCAGCAAAGGCAAGGTGATGAATGTCATGGACTCTACACTTTGGATGATAGTGAAAAGCAGGATGCAGAGAGGCAAGATTTAGCAAGCGAGAGAAGTACTCCATACAACAGATAAATAAATAACGAGAAAAAGGGTCTCCCTGTCTGACTCCACATTTTCCAGGGAAGAAGCCATGTATATTACCGTTGACAGCCACCGAAAAAGAGGCTGTTTCAACACATTCCATGATTAAGCAGACAAAACGAGCAAGGAAACCCAGCAATAGGAGCAACTGTCTTAACAGAGTAATTGGCAGACTTAGGCACTAGAGTAATAACAGAGTGGTTGACCTGCTTCAGCAACTTTCCAGAAGAAAAGAAGTCCTGAACTGCAGCACAAAATTCCCCCCTACCACATCCCATGAATTTTTGAAGAAAAGAGAGGAGAAGCCATCAGGCCCTGGGGCTTTGTCATTCCCAATGGAGAATAGAGCCTTCTTGATGTCAATGGAGACTGGAGCAAGAAGGAGGGAGAGGAAATCGTCACCAAAGCAGGGACTGCTTTGCACAACATTGACATCAGGGAGTAGAGTGTATAGAAGTTCCAAGGAGCTGCTGATAGAACTTGACACATTCTTTCCCAACTTCTTCGACTGAAGAAGTAGAAATGCCATTATCACATTAGAGAGCTGGAATATGATTCCTTCTGTGCTTCAGACTCATCAAAGAATGGAAGAACTTGGTAACTTAGGCTGCATTTGTTTTGCAACTGTTTTTGTGTGGAAGTTGGCAAAATTTAAAATAAAAAATTGCTTAAAATTACTTTTTATATTTTTAAATCATTTTAATATATTAATATTAAAAATAAATTTTAAAAAATAAAAAAATATATTATTTTAAACTTTATCCTTGCCAGTTACATGGTTTTATATATTGAAATTTCTTCTTATTTATATTCTTTCACATATACAAAGTATGACAGATGTTCTAGTTATGAATTAAGTATACAGAAGTATCAACTTTGTGAAATAAAATTTAAGAAAAAAACTATAATTCATGGGTGTGTCAAACCCAATTGTTGGGTGTACAGGGAATTAGTTTGCTATCAATAATAATTACTCATTCCCTTTTAATTTATTAATTAGTCATTCCTTTATCTAATCTAGGTTTGCTATCAATAGTAATACTATTGATTTTTATTTATAATTGAGTCCATTATGTAAATGAAATATTAATGATGAAATTGAGGTGAATAATTCATTAGAAAAATATTATAGAAAAAAAGAGTTATGTAACGTCCCTCAAAATTTGGGTACCATTTTTCCATTTAATAAATCCGAAAACAGTGTAATGTTTCTATTAGGATTTGAAATTTGAAAATTTATCAAAATTTTGACAAAATCTTTCATATACTAGGAAATCTCAAGTTATTGACTAAAAGCCTACTACATTATAATATTTAGTCAATTCATAATTTTATGATTAAATCTAAAAATCGTTCCTAACACAACACCTCACACATGAGACACAATAAAAGTCTTCGTCGTCGCCAGACGATGTCGCGGCGCTCGCACCCCCACGACACTACAATCTACATTAGGTAAATGGATTTAATAAATATTTAAGTCCAACATCTCATGAAAATCCTAAAATATATATTACAATAAAATATTTAACATTTATGTTATTATCCCAAAAACTACACAAAATATATAACATCATTTATATTCTTATAAAACACAAAATGCAAGCCTTCGTAATTTACTTATCCTGACGAAGCTACGAGGATCTTAAAATTTATTTTATACCACAATTAATTAATTAATTAATATAGCACAAGGTTTTTCAATCCAATTTTATCTATTTACGGAATAACTAAATTGCACGCATCCATTAGGAATTAAGTTAATAATTAACTTAGTTCCTTTTCTTACTAATTACAAAAGTCCTGCAATCATCTAAGGGATTTTCCCTTTAATCCGGACCTGATTTATAAATCCTCATTCAGGGTGACATCCTTACTACCAAGAATCAGGACATTAAACCTATTTAGAGGGTCTAGTTTCACAACTCAGAACAAGGCACTAATTTTTAAACTAAAAAACTGGTCATCCAACCTAAAACAGAATATCAATTCTTAAACCAAGAACTAATCATTCGGTCCAGAACAAAGCATTAGTTCTTCAATCTAGAGCTAATGATCCAACCCAAAATAGGGCATTAGTTCTTCAACCAGAACTAATCATCTAGCCTAGAGAAGAGCATTAGTTGTTTAGTCAAGAACTACTAATCTAATCCAGAATAGAGCAACAAGCAACAAGCTCATATCAGATATTAACTTGATTGAATAATAAAAAAAAAAATCTACTTTGATATTTTAACAATTTTAAATAGAGTAGAATTGATAAGATGTCGAACACTTACTTGATATTTGAGTTTTATGTGTGGGATCCTATCTTGGTACTAGGGGTGATCATTTTTTGTTCGGTTTGGTTTTTACCTTTAAAAACAACCAATTCGAGAAAAAAAAGAAACCGGAACCGGTCCAAATAACTAGTCATGTTAATTGTTATCTTCTCTGAAAAAACATGATCGATAACATCAAATGTTGGATATATGGATAGAAAAGGAATGAATATTGGCTCTGCTATAAAAGAAAAAAATGCAAGGGAAATAGCAACAGCAGCAAACACAGTCTTCGCATCATCAGTAGTGAAATTTAACCACTCTGGCAAAATCCCATCTTTTTTCTCCATCTTCCCATCGCCATCACCATCATCTCCACCTCAACCTCCACCTCCCCCACCATCACCACCAGAATCCACCACTACTTTAGTCTCTTCATCAGAATAAGTAACCCCATAACAAATTAATCTCTAAAATTGAAACGAAAGTTTTAATCTTAGTGAGGATTTAAGTTTCAAGTTGGAGTTTTGGGGGAAAGAGAGGAAATGACTTGGTTTATTTTTAGACATTGTCTGTGTTCTAAACTTTTAGAGGGAAGGGGCGGTTGTATGAATGGTAGGGGTGATCGGAGGGGACAGTTGTGTCACTGTGGATGAAAGGGTTAATAGGAGGAGAGGGGGCGACTGTGTGAAACTGATAGTAAAAAAAATAAAAAATGATCTGCTAAGATTAATCGTTAATGCCTAATGGCTAATGGATTATAGGAGGGAGGAAACGGCCCGCGGCTTGGTTTTTTTTCTCATTTCTAAACCGAACCGGTTTGGTTTGATTCGGGTTGGCCGGTTCAGGCACACCAAAACCGGAAACCGAACTGAACCGGATATTTTTCTAAATATTTTAACCGATTTAATCGATTTTTTTTACAGGTTCAGTTTTTTTGGTTAATTTTTTTTTGTTTTCTCTGTTAAATCAGTTTTTCAGTTTTTATGCTCACCCCTACTTGGTACCTCTTCAACAATCTCTCTCGAAATTTTAACAGCCCATGTTAAAAGTCTCATATTGTTGCATCAACTTCATTTTTACTCAAAAAGTCAATACATAAACACTTATCACTGCAATACTATTCATTTATCTTTTAGTCGAAGATACCAAAAAGATAAAAGATATGTTTTCTTCTTAAAATTCTTAAATCTCATTAATCATCTCATGATTAATTCATTGCAATTCTACCCTTTTTAAATATCAATTTATTCAAAGAAACTCACACTTTCTATTTTCTTCAATTGGCCGGAATGTTTCTTTTATAGGAGGGGTATGTTTTCTTTCCAATTAGCCTCAATTTCCTCATTAATTTAACAATCAACCCTTCACTATAATACTACAAACATTAACACAAGTAAAGTTCACTTTAATTCCATCAATTTCACAAAAGCATTAAATTCCTAAAATAGCAAAATTCACATTTACCATGTAGAAATAAGATCAACATCCAAACTATTACCCACATGTTTAGCTATCAAAATTTCAACACAAATTGCATGAATAATACAAGTTAATCAAACCTCTCTTTTTTACTCTCCCTGGTCAGCTCTTAGGCTTCGTTACCTATTCAAATTTTGATTTAATTTAACAAATTTCTTACTTTCTCTAGTCATTTAACCATCCATAACAATAATCAATAACTAATTTCAATTTCCTGCAAATTTTATCTCAAGAACCCTAATTGAAATTTTGCTAAAATCTTGCATCAAATCATTAAACACTAGCTCAAATCAATATAAAAGGTTTTGAACATCTTACCCGGTTGTTAATCGCATTTTGAAAGTTGATTCGTCAAGATTTTTCCTAAGCTTCTCTCCTAAAAAACTAGGTAATTTCGACCATAACTTGTATTATTTATCTCTCTCTCTCTCTCTCTCTCTCTCTCTCTCATTTCATTACACCCCAAATTTCTATATTATTATTATTTATTATATCCTAGGGTTTACAAGTTGCATTTCAAATAATTTAGACAATAGTAACTAGTTATTGTCTTTCATCTACTTTAAAAAACAAGCAACTTTTGCATTAATATACTATAATATTTTATATCTTGTGTGAAACGCTAACAATAGAGCTAGTAAGAACTAACCAGCTAGATGGTGACCAAGTGGTAAGAGCTTGAGACTAAGAGGTTTGCTCCCTCTGTAGTCTCAGGTTCGAACCTTATGATTGCTCATATGATGGCCACTAAAGACTTATATAGTCGTTAACTTCAGGGTCCGTGAGATTAGTCGAGATGCGCGTAAACTGGCTTAGACACCCACGTTAAACAAAAAAAATTATACAAAAATAACGTTGCATACTTTTAAAATTATTTATGTTTCGTTCTCAATCACATAAGGTTAGATTAGATAAATGCTTTTATTACTTTGTCACCTACCTTTTCATCCATTCTAGTTAAATAGTATCAAATTTTCATCCATTCTGATCCTGAGTATCCATTTTTAAATGAAAAAAAAAAAAATTAATGATTTCCGAGTCAAAATGAGAGCAAAGGTGGACAGTAAATTTTTTAGCACAACCACTTGGGCTGAGAAAAATCTAGGGGCTAGCCCATTGATCAGCACCGGGCTTAATTAAATGCTACGGTTAGAAAGGACCATATGCAGCCACTTTAAGACGCCGGGCTGCTTGTGGAAAACCAGTTGATGAATTCATGAAGGATAACCTTTCAGTTTCCGCTTCCCAAACTCTCATATGACTTCTTTCCGATAGACAGATCACCCAGCCTTCACACCTTGTACTTCTCTCAATTTGGCACTGCCATGATCATCAATTCTCCTTGTCGTTTCTTAGAGATAACTTAACACGGAAGAAATTTATTTGTATCTGGGCCACATGGCTTCATGATGTCAAAGAACATACCCAGAAGATAATTCTTTTGTCAAATAAGCAGAAACTGATAGGAGTTGATGATGTCTCATCATTGTTGAAGTAGGAATGTTTTTGGCAGCATCCAAGATGTCCTATCCCCGTGAAAAATCAAGTAATTCTCATTGTTAAACGTTAAATTCCTGAATGATTATATAGCTCTTGAGTTTTGGGTTTGTCCCATTATGAACGATCCAATCTCAATCCAAGTCCATCATCAACTGTGCTCTTCGCCATCTATGGCAGAGAGAGTACTGAGATGAGTATTCTGAGTCTATCATCTGCACGTGAGAAATATTGGACTTGTGTTGAGATTGGGCTGCTCATGATGGGACAAACCCAAAATCCAAGATCCAGATTGCCATTACTAGTAAGGAATCTCAGTCCCCATGGCATTTTAATTTAAAATTGATCAGCAACAAGACTACTATTTCACTTTCTTATTGCACAATAAAATTACATTGGTGTCGTTAAAAAAAAATTGTTAGTCTTCCATTAAGGGATTTTTTTTTGTTTAATTATATATAGTAAATAATCATATTACTCTTGAAATTAGAAAAAAAAAATGACGAAGGAGGCTCTTTTTCTTTTCATTTTTATGACCATAGTAAAAAGATCTACTTGCCTTAGTGTTTATATTCTTAAGTTTAGGTTTAAAGGGTAATTTAGTTATTACATAACTTGTTGTTGTTGTTGTGTTGGGCAAAAGATAATTTGATTTTTTAAAAATAAATAAAACAAAATTTATTGATGTCAGTTGTTTTATTGTCTTCAAACAGCACGTGTAATAGATTTCAGTGACCAAAAAGATTATTTCAGGATGACATTCACTTCGTCTCAACATCTCCTTTATGAACCTATGGTGCGTGCATCGAGAAGAACTTCAATTTGACTCCAACAACCTTTTTATTTTCTTTTTCTCTCTTTTCTTTGGTATTTGCACCTTGCCCCTAATTTTTAAAATCAGCCCATAAATTTCTCTTTTTTTATTTAGTCCCTGTTTTTTTTTGAAATAATTCATTAAATTAGATTTTCATTTCGACTTCATCCCTATTTAATTTTTTGTTGTCAAATTTGATCCCTATTTTTTTAATTGTTATTTGGTAATTTGAAATAATTTTTTTTTCGATTCCACCCTCTGTAAATTATTTTTCTATTAAATTTCATCCTCATTCTTTTTATTATTTTTTTTATTTGCAAAACTTTCTAGATTGGTATGTTTCCCCCTGATTTCATTCTTTAACATTTAATTGATTTAGATTTGAGTTTCTTGATTAAACTTCATGTCTAAGATTTCATGGGTGGTAAACTTTGAAAATTAACCTAGTTTCATGAGGTTTGCCTAGGATTGCTTTGCTTTTTTTTTTTTTACTATTTTTTTAAGTTAATGTTTTTTTTTTCATCCTTCAATATTTATTTAATTAGATATTGAACTCTGTTTTTTTCCTAGCTTTTTATGACCTTTGTTTTATCCTTCATTTTTTTATTTAATTGGGTTATCTCAGTCTTTTTATTTGTTGTTTTTTGTTAAAAACAAATATTAAATTTTTTTAATTAAATAGAATTGATTGATTGGATATAGACACATGGTCATTTCATTTTGTTTTGTTTCGTTTGCTTTTCTAGGATGTTGCTCTAGCAGCCTATACAATTTCTCCTGATATCTTTGTCCAGATTTTTATAGTTAAGTTTAAACCGTCTCAAGAAACTCTTTTTGTGATGGGCAATGTTTACAATGGAGTGATTGTGAGTCTTTAACGATATTTTTTTCTTCTCATTTCGGGTATGATATTAGTGACTCATTTGTTTTAGTTAATTACTACCAAATGCTTTTTTTAACGGTTCGCCTGCTATCATTTTCTATAGTTTAAATCATATTATTAAAATACTTGATCTTATTGGATCCAATCGAGTTAATGACTCAAGTTTCAATTTTTTCTTAACTCTTTAAAAATATTATTGTCATCTATGCATTACTTTTGTATGCTCAAATGTCTTTTTGCTAGCCCACAACATAACATGGGTAATTGATCTAATGATTTCTATGTGTAATTATTAAAATACATCAGTTTATAAACTAACTAAGAATTGTAACAAAATTGAGAATTCTTTTCAGGAAAATTAGAAAATCTCTCAACTAAAAAAGTTCTTGCATTTTAAGTATTGAAAACATGCATGTATTTTCCTTCTATTTGCTTAAACACAAATTATTTGGGCACATGAAATTGTTGACCTTTAAGTCACATATTCATATTGTTATAGATTTTAATGATAAAAATTAAATGAAAATTGAACTAATATTTTTCTTGTTGAGAATAAGTTTAAATAGGTTTATTCGAAGAATATATCGACAAGCAAAATAGAAAGAAGTTCAAGAAGGAAGCAAGTAAAGACTTAGAATTAAGTATTCATTTTAGTGCAATGTCTAAATCTTTATATCTTATTTTGATAGAACAAATAAAATGAACTCACACATTTCACTCTGCATATATATAGGATTGATTAATTAGTTTAAGATTCACTAGGATAAACTATCAAAATATAGAATTTATATTGAACCGGTCGATCACTTGGTGGTACCAAGTGAAATAATCAACCTCTTGTTTATCAGGGATGAACACATGAAAATCTGTAGTAACTGGTCAACAGATTGGCTTGATCACTCTGAATTAGTCGACCGCTTTAACTATCAGTCGGGTTCCAATAACTAGAAATGACTAGTTTCTTTTGAAAACATAAATAACTCTTATTCTTACATAAAATAAAAGGGGATTCTAAACATATATGATATAGAAGCTGTTTTAAGAAAGAAACCAATATGAAATCATCAATCCTATTATACTCTAAAGTTTTGCTAAATTGAACCTTCATATTTTAGCACTAGAGTATTTATAATTATACTCACTATACTAAAATACCTTTAAATCATCTAAGTGTAATTAAGTAAGTTATAGAAATACAAGATTTAATTGTATTAGGATAAAACTCTTAGTATTGGTGAGGAAATTTCATTAATGAAAAATCTTGAAGAGGTCATATCCTCGAGTGAGAAAAATTGTAATCTTGAACTTGAACTAGTGAAAGAATACAATACTAAAAACTAGTTTGGTGCTTGACATGTATGTAGGCTTGCTGAACCATGTTAAAAACCGAGTTTGTAATTTCTATCCCTTACCTATTTATTTTAAGCACTTTAATTACATTGTTGATTATTGTGTTAATTTTGTTTAATTGAATTAAATTGCATTATTTGTCTATAATGTTGTTATTATTGTCTTAATCCTAGAACAATAAAAATGACAAATGTCTGAGGGCTTATGTAGACTCTACGACTTGGAGTAGAGATAGTGATTTGATTTTGATTTCTTTGTAATGGTATTAGATCTTTCTTGTTATTTTTGTGGTTGTTTATATAAGTTTTTGATATAAAATCAAATTATGATCATTAATGAAAACTCATTATAAAAGGCATAGCAAATGAAAAATTTTAATATGTTTTTTTCTCTCTACAATAGGGTAATTTATGTTTAAAATTATAGATTAAAAGATAATTTGTGTAGTGAGAAATAACTATTGTTGTGTTTAAACTCGTTTTATGTTCATAATTTACAATTTCATGTAGATAATACTAGATGACATGAAATATGCACCACACATTCAACTTAGAAGGTGGAATAAATTTGAAAATCTTGTATTATTTGTACTTTAAAATTGTGAGTTTTTTTCAATTAAATTTTTTGCAATAATGGTTGTTTGATTAATGTAATTTACATATACTTATGCATTGATGTCTAGGTCTTGTAATTTACATATACTTATGCATTCTAGGTCTTGTTGATATGTGTATTTAGCCACCTTAGCTTTTCAAAGAGTCTGAGATCATTAAAAATAAAGATATGGCGAGTGAGATATCAGATATCAAAGTAGGTCATATGAATATGAAATTTTTAACATTGGAATCAGCTTATTTTCAAGGTTTAAGGTTTTTAGATGCATTGTCATTGGTGTCGAAACTTTGTTTCTATACATAGTATACACATGCTAGCTTTCTAAGAGCTAAAGATCATGAGAATAGAAGTTAAGGTGAGTGAGATATAAGACTTTAAGGTAAGCCACTTGAACTTGAAATTCTGATTTGTACTAGTGATTTCAAAAGTTGAAGAATACACGTTCAAGTAAAAGCAAGTCTCCCTCTCTTTATGCTTTCACAAGGGAAAGGTCTAAGAAATGGTAGTGAAAGTAAATGGATCGATTTGTTATATATATATATATAAAACAAAGTGTTTGCTTGCGTGTTCGATGCATAGAGCCTATAAGAATATCGAATTTTGACGATATTTTGACTACTCTTCATTGTTTGATATGTAGAAGTTTTTTTTGTTTGTAGTTTTAAGTTTATTTTTTAAAATTAAAAAATTATTTTTATGATATTTTAATTTATAAAATTAAAAAATAAGCAAAAATATTTTTGGACCTAGAAAAATTTGGAATTTTTGTTTTTCAAGTATTTAGGTCTAGAAATATGGGAGTGAGTCATTTGTTGGCCCATGAAAAGTCTTGAATACATTTTTTTTGTTAATAAAACTAAATATTGAAAATTAGATTAATATAAAAATTCTTAAAAACATATAAGTATCACACCTAATTTATTTCGAATGCTAATTTATTAAAAGTTTCTTAGAAAAATTATTACCTTTAATGTTGTTCATGGATTAATGTAACTTAACACCTAAGAGGAGGTGAATTTAATGTATCACTAAATTTTACAATTAAGATAAATTAGTACCTGGACTCAAATGCATTGCTCAAGCCCACTAGGAGCTGGGAGCATGCCCAATGCTTGGGATGAAACTCCACACCTGAGCCCAAAAGCCTTGGGTTCGGGCATGCTACCCGAGCCCATAGGGTGCTACCTAGGCCTCACACCCAAATCCACAGGGGAGCTAAGGATGGGCCCAATACTTGGGCCCACAACCATGGTTTGTCCAAATCATGTTTTCAAAGTTTATTATAGATTTGGGCCAATTAAAAGTATTTTGTTTTATAAAAGATTAATGAATCTTTGGTCAATAAGGTTGGATTCGGTGTTCTATTTGTTTGGGACAAATTGTTTCTCTTGCTGCTTTGTTGCTTTCTCTAGCTCTCGTTCTTGTTCACTTGGCATGAGACCAGATAAGCAGGGCCTTCTGGTTATGTTTATTTTTATTTTTTAAGTTTTCATATGTCACCTTTTTAATATTGTCATTTCAGTGAGGGATTTTAGGGCATGCTTTTTATGGGCTGGGAGGATACTATACTTTATTATTATTTCCTATTCTTTCATGTCATCCATGATGGTGACATGTTAGAGAAGATTTAACAAATTTTTTTTGAGAGATTGGCTTAGAAGTGTGGTTTTAGTCTTTCCTTTTTGTTTCATTGTTCTGTGTTCACTTGCCTTTTTTTTTTCTCTTGTTGTGGTTTATGTGATTCAGTGCTATTACTTTTGTTTGTTTATTTCCTGGCTTGTTTATGCTTCTTATTGTAATGCCCTTTCCCCCTTCATTGTCTAAGTTTGCTGAGGTTGTCTTGGCACAACTAGTCTTTAAAAGGTCTACGAAGGCTGTGGTTGATTTATCATGTGTATTTTCTCAAACTTTTAAGGATGTCTTAGCTTCCTTATGCTACCAATACTATAGGGACGTTTAAAGTTATGTATTGTTCTTTGATGAATGTTTTTTAGTCACAAGCTAAGCTATTGTTGTTGATTTGTTTTTGTTTTAAAATGCTTGATTTTGATCATGATTTTTTTATTGATCTCCTGGCTGTTAAAATTTAGTTTTTTTTCTACATTTGTTTTTTTTTATATCAGATTAGGTTTTTAATTTATATCTGATTACTCATAACATTTATGGGGTAATAGTGTGATTTTAAATGATGCCATATGTTTTTTTATTATCTTGATTTATGTTTTAGTGTTTGTTCTCTGCCCATAGAGCCTTGATTACCCTTAGATGTTGTGTCTTTGTTAGGTTTGGGAGATTTTATCTTCGAGTTTTAGGCTGCTATGATGGTGAATGGTTGTGTTTCTTGGATTGTGGCTTTTAACGTGTGTTATATGTGTTTCAGAACTTGTATTTTTGGTTTCTTGAATTGATTGTTCTCCTTTTGTTGTTTGTTATTGAGACTAGTTGTTCTATGGTATTGTCTTTTCTCTTTATAGGATTGGTTTTTATTGCTCGATTTCTCAACGTTGCGTGTTGTGTGTTATGCTAAACTGATATATATATATATATATATATATATATATATATATATATATATATATATATATATATTTGCCAAAATATATTTTAAGGATATAAGTGTTGTTATTCATTTTTGAGTCCCCACACAGAAAGAGAGAAAATAACAAAAATTATTTGGAAGGAAAAAAAAATAATAGCAATGAGAAGAGGATGCTAGAGAGCCAAGAAAATGGCCAAATATTGGTTGAGGAGGCTCAATAATACAGAAATTAAAATTTAACGATATATTTTTTTACTAATGAAGGCCCTATTGACAAAGAAAATTCAATTTGAGGAGAGAAAATCCAAAATCAGATGTTTATTGACTCGATTAAACATTATAGAAGGTTTAATTTAATTTATGGAGGGTTTGATTGCAATAAAAATTATTTTTTAAGTCAATTTGGGCTCTAATTGGAAGAAATTAAAGTTCAGAGGTTAAATTATAATTTTAAGAATTGATTTGTTCAAATTAGGGGTCTAATTGCATAAATATTGAAGTTTGATGGCCAATTAAGGCCTTGATTGAAGAAATCCAAAATCAAGGACAAAACTAGAAAAAGACACGTAAATAGAGGGATTGAAATTGACCGAATCAAGGGCCAAATTGAAGAAATTAAAAGTTTATTAATCAATTATAGGTTAAATTGTATAAATTCAAAACCAGGGACTAAAGAAAAAAAGACATTGAAATTTGGGACTTGAATTAAAGTTTGTTAGGAGTAAAATTGAACAAAATTGAAAGATTGAAGCCAATCAGGGTGTAATTAGAAAGAAAAAAAATCACAAATCAAAAGACTAAAGTGTAATTGGCCAAAACAGCATCGCTTGGAAGATGACTGTTCATCTTTTTTTTCAGCGAGGCTACTTGAATGGTGATTAGTACTTAAAAGTGTATTTTTATCAAGGTTTTATATCATCATTTTGCACTTGAAGTATTAATAAGTCCTTAACTAAAGCATGTTTTATAATAACATATCTAATAATATAAGATACTTTTAATTTATGGTAAATGTTCATCTTAAATGCAATCCTATCATATAAATGAAAGAATTGATTGATGAGTTGAAGTATTGAAATTGAAAGGACAAAGAGATGGCCAAACTTATAAAAGAGATGTTGGTGCAGTCCAAACTGGAACATTGTTCGGTAATCGGGTCATCTATAGAGCTGTAGATCTCAGATTTAGGTCTACTTTATATGGATGGAAAGGTAATATATAGGCCTACAACTTTCATGGGAGTCCAAGATTTAACAAGGCTGTTTTCAAGTCCAAATTGTAGCAACAATAAAGAAGTCCGAATCTATCCTGCAGCCCAAACACTATTCAGTGTTCAACCCATATCTCAAGTTCTAGAAGTCCAAATGATCTCAATGTTTTACCCTGGAAAGCTGAGATAATTTCCTAGAACTTTCATGATTTAAGTCTGTTCAAATTATGACGTTATCAATGACCTTTTTGGGAGACAAGAAAATATGAATTGTCACCAAGTCAAGATGTGGCCACCCACTCATCAATTATTCAACAAATTAATAGTTCTGAATATTAGCCTATAAAAGGAGGCATTTGCCATGTATTTAGGCATCTTGGTGTTCAGATCAAGATCATGCTCTTGCTCTATCTCTTTTGTAATACTTAAGTTTTGTTTATATTAATATCTTGTTTATGCCTTTCATTTCCTTTTCTTTACTTAGTTAATTTCTTTCTCATTTATGTTCTTATCTTGTTTATTTATGTTTCTTTCTTTCATTATGTTTAGCTAAGTTAATTATGTCAAGGTGAAAAGGGTACACTAATGGTAAGAATAAGTATAATATAAACTTAACATGAACCTTAATATTGGATAATAACATGCTTTATATTTGTTATCTTGTTCATTTTTAATACTTTGCTTGTTAAATGGTTAATCTAGATTTATGTTGTATAACACTTGGCACAACAAATACTTGGCACTTTCATAGCCCATACTGTATTGTATAACCGAAACCTGAGGTATGAAAGAAACTTGATTTGTTGTTAACATAAGTTATAATCATGAATGCCTGACAACATTTACAAGTATTAGCATTATTCCAATAAGATAACTAATGTAATCATGTTAACAATTTATAATCTAATTGGAACCTCCTTTGTGTGTAGTTTCCAATTGAATAATAAAAGTTTATACATACTTGTTTGAAATACCATTAGTGGATCCTCTAACCTTGACATTTGTTGTTATCATTGTTTAATCCTTACATTAATCTTCCATCTCAAAGTTCTCATCAACTTCTTCTTCATCTTTATTATTATCATTATTAATAGTATTATTGGTATTATTAGTATTAGTATTAGTATTAGTATTATTATTAGCAGTATTATTATTACTACTATTATTATTATTGTTATTGTGTTGCTATTATTTATAATTTATACAATTAACCTCCTTGTGGTTCGATCCCGGTCTTGCCGGGTTATTTATTACTTTGACACTCCTACACTTGGGAAAAGATATCAATCTTTTGTTCGTGTCAAGTGGCCACCTTTCCGAGGCATTTAAAGCTTTTTTAATAAACCAAATTGGATGAAACTTACACGCAAACGATCCCCTAACACTTGACTACACACCAATGTAAACCTTAGGAGGCTTTAGAGGTGGTGGCACCGCCTTAAAGTGGTCGACATGACTAACCATTTTCCTGCACAAAACTGACAGTTCATCATTGCTACTTTGAACCAATGGTTGGGATGATTTCGGGTCGAACTAAGGGCCAAGATTTGGCACCACAAGAGACAAAGTGTCCCTCTTCCCTCGCCTATAAATAGATTTGATTTTCATGGTCTGAGGGAGAAGGAAATTGGGTCCAAAATTGACAAGAAAACCAGCCTCCCCCCTCTCATTTCTGCTGCTAGCCAAACCTTTCTCTCATCTCTCTCTTTCTCCACTGCACAGCCATCAACACCTTCACCACCAGCTTGACCACCTCCATCTCCATCATAAGCAGCCGCTCGAACATCTCACGTAGTGAGTGCGCTGGTGAGCCTCTCTCTCTCTCAAACTTTTCTTCTTCCTTCACTAGCAAACCGACACTGGCAACCATTCCCTCCACTGAAGCCTCTTCAGCCACTAGCTGAACCTCCTCATCATAGCAAGGCTTCCCCCATGCCAGGTAATACCCTCTCACCTCCCTCTTCTCTTTCTTCCTCTCCTTGTCCTACATGCAGAATGAATATATCGTTCTGGATGTAGGGCGTCAAGGGGGAAATAATTAAACCCCGCCAGGCATGGGTTGGACTTGTTCCGGCCCAGACCAAAAAACAAATAGAGGAGAAAAAGAAAAAAAAGGAAAAGAAAGAGCTCAGATGGGTTGGGCCATTGTCAGCCCAGCTCATTGGGATCTAGACCAGCCCATATATTTAATTATAATATTATATTATATATTAAAAAAAGTTCAAATATTTTTTTTTAAAAAAAATCCTTTGATTTTTTTTGTTTTTCTCGTGTACTTTTCTATCAATTTTGCTTAATATCGATTTGTATTTTTATACTGTAAAGCTAAAATTCTTGTATTAAAATGCCCGATTTTCTCCAAAAAAATCTAAAACAACAAAAAAATATTTTGTTTTTCATGCATACGACTAAGTCTCTCAAAGCTTATAAGAAATTTTCACATAACATAATATTCAAAAACATGTATTAGCATGCATTTTTAGCTTTAATAATAAGTTTATTAAAGTCATGAGAACTAGGCCAACATTTCAAAAATTTTAAAAATTATTAATAAAAAAAACGTCTTGATAGAATTCAGGAGATGAATGATTTGTTAAGCTTATTCATGATGAATCAAGCAATACCACACTTAGGGGTATTGTCAAGCTTGATAAACAGTGAAAGTAGTAATTGTCGCGGACAACCTAGTATGGGCACTGCACTTACATCTAAGTAAAGGGGTAGCACACAAATAAGCCGGCAAATCAGAATAAAAAAGAAGGATTTGGAATGCAAACAAAAGCACCTTATGACGATGGAGCATCAAAGAGGGGGCTTATATTTCAAACCAGGTAAGGATGTATGCATGTTATCTAACCTCAAAGCATTGCAAATATTTTTGAATTGTTACAGGAAAAATCCTCAATGAAGTCCAACAAGATTGTGGATAAAGAAAGAATAATTGAGTTATTGATAACAAAGAATTAAAGTTTTGACCTTGGAACAAGAAGATGATCAGAAGAACCTTACTATTAAGAAATTCTCAAAGAAACCCTGTTATTAGGAAGAGTCTACAGGTCAACCCTGTAATCAGGAAGCACAAAGTTTCAAACCCCGTAATCAGGAATTATCAGGTCAACCTTACAATTAAGAAGCACCAAGTTCTCAACCTGGCCATCAGAAGTCCTATTTTCAAACCTTGTAATCAAGAAGAAAAAGTGAGAAGAACCCTACTATTAGAAAACTCTCATATAAGTTCAAACCTTGTCATCACGAAAAACAAGAAAAGCCAACCATCAAGAAAGATGAGATAAACAAATGAGAAGATCAACCTTATCATTAGGAAGAGTATTCAGGTCAACCCTGCAATCAGGAAGCATAAAGTTTCAAACCCCGTAATCAGGAATTATCAGGTCAACCCTGCAATTAAGAAGCACCAAATTCTCAACCTGGCCATGAGAAGTCCTATTTTCAAACCTTGTAATCAAGAAGAAAAAGTGAGAAGAACCCTACTATTAGGAAATTCTCATATAAGTTCAAACCCTGTTATCAAAAAGAATAAGAAAAGCCAACCGTCAAGAAAGATGAGATAATAAAGAAATGAGAAGATCAACCCTATCATCAGGAAGAGTCTTCAGGTCAACCCTGTAATTAGGAAAGACCAATGAGAATCCTATAAAATCACAAAAGTCAAAAAAGAAAGTAATCATCAAGTGAAAAACTTGATCAAACCTTATCATTAAGAAGAAAAGTGAGAAGAACCCTACTATTAGAAAATTCTCAAAAAGAAAGAAGCGAGTTTGAACCCTGTCATCAGGAAGAACACACAAAATTTAGTTTTGGTTAAAGGCAATCGCCAGATGAGATTTCAGGTTGACCAAGCTACACATAGACAGATTTTGGTTTTAGTTAAAAGAAATAGTTAGATGGGATCTCAGGTTAACCCACCTACACACGGAATTTAGCTTTGGTTAAAGGGAGTCGCCAGATGGGATTTCAGGTTGACCGAACTACACAAAGACTTTGGTTCTAGTTAAAGGAGATCATTGGATAGGATCTCAGGTTGACTGAACCACCAATATTATCTTAGCATTGAAAGAAAATGTGAGAAAAACCCTACCATTAGGAAAATCTAAAAAAGAAAGAAGAAAGTTCAAACTCTACCATCAAGAAGAACATTTTTAGGTTCTGATTAGAGGAAATGGCCAAATGGGATTTCATGTTAACCCAACCACACACGAAATTTAGCTTTGGTTAAAGGAAGTTGCTAGATGGGATTCCATGTTAGCCAAGCTATACAGAGACTTTGGTTCTAGTTAAAGGAGATCAATAAATGGGATCTTAAGTTGACCGAGCCACCAACATTATCTTTGCATTGGAAGAAAAAATGAGAAGAACCTTATAATTAGGAAATTCTATAAAAAAAAAGTTCAAACCTTGCCATCAGGAAGAACATTTTTTAGGTTTTGGTTAACGGGAATCGCTATATGAGATTTCAGGTTAACCCAAGAATTTAGAGGATCGCCAAATCGTGATGTCAAGATAACCAAGATGTACATAGTTTTGATTACTTCTGGTTGAAGGAAATTGTTGCAAAGATTAAAGTTTCAGATCAACCAAATTAAAGTTTTGAGAAAATCAATTTCGAAAAAATATTTTGTTTATCTTTACAAAATTTACTATGCAAAGCACTTAATCAGTCCTTACTCTATAAGTATTGTAAAGAGGGGGCATTTGTTGTTATCCATTTTTTTCCCCACATAAGAAAAAAGAAAATACAAAAAATAACATTTGAAACAAAAAATAATAGCAGTGGGAAGAGGATGCTAAAGCGCTAAGAAAATGGCCAAATATTAGTTGAGGAAGCTCAAAATTACAAAAATTAAAATTTGACGGTATATGTTTTACTGATGAAGGCCCTATTAATAAAGGAAATTCAATTTGAGGAGAGAAAAGTCTAAAATTAGATGTTTAAGGACTCAATTAAATTTTATTGAAGGTTTAATTGAATTTATAGAGGGTTTGATTGCAAGAAAAATTGTTTTTTTTTTAATCAATTTGGGCTTTAATAGGAATAAATTAAAGTTCAGGGGTCAAATTATAATTTTATGAGTTGATTTGTTCAAATCATAGGCTTAATTACATAAATATTGAAGTTTGATGGCCAATTAAGGATTTGATTGAAGAAATTCAAAATGAAGGACCAAACTAGAAAAGGTGTGTCAATAGAGGGACTAAAATTGAATGAATCGAGGGCCAAATTGAAGAAATTGAAAGTTTATTGATCAATTGAGGGTGAAATTGTATAAATCCTAAACCAAGGATCAAAGGGAAAAAAGGCACTGAAATATAGGGATTGAATTGAATTTGTCAAGGGTAAAATTGAACAAAATTGAAAGATTGAAGCCAATCAAGGGTGAAATTAGAAAAAAAATCACAAATCAAAAGACTAAAGTGTAATTGGCCAAAACAGCGTCGCTTGGAAAATGATTGTTCATCTTCTTCTTCAGCGACATTGCTTGAGTAGCCACCTTTTCGAGGCATATAAAGTTTCTTTGCTTAACCAAATTGGACGAAACTTACATGCAAATGATCCCCTGAAACCTGACAACACACTAGTGTAAGCTATTCGAGCTAAATGCGGCTTAGGCAGTGGCACCGCCCTAAAGTGGCCAACCCGACCAACAATTTTCCTGTACAAAATTGACAATTCATCTTTGCTACTTTCAACCAATAGTTAGGATGCTTTCGGGTAGAACCAAGGGCCAAGATTTGGCACCACAAGAGACAAAATGTCCCTCTTCCCTCGCCTATAAATAGATTTGATTTTCATGATCTGAGGGAGGTGGAAATTGGGTTCAAAATAGACAAGAAAACCAGACACCCTCTCATTTCTGCTGCTAGCCAAACCTTTCTCTCCTCTCTCTCTCTGCACCGCGACCTTCAGTCACCAACACCTTCACCACCAGCTTGACCACCTTCGTCACAAGTAGTTGTCCAAACACCTTAGGCAGTGAGTGCGCCGCCGAGCCTCTCTCTCTTTCTTTCTCCTCTGCAAAATTTTCTTCTTCCTTCACCAGCACCGAAACCGGCCACCATTCCCTCCACCGAAGCCTCTTCAGCCATCGGCTGAACCTCCTCGTCATAGCAAGGCTCCCCCCACGCCAAGTAATCCCCTCTCACCTCCCTCTTATCCTTTTTCCTCCCCTCATCCGACATATAGAATGATATATTCATACTGCATGCAGGGTGTCGGGGGGGAAATAATTAACCCCCCCAAGTATGGGCCATACTTGTTCCATCCCAGACCAAAAAAAAAAAAAAATAGAGTACAAAAAGAAAAAGAAAAGGAAAAGAAGCTAGATTTGTTGGGTCGATGACAGCCCAGACCGTTGGGATCTGGCTTAGCCTATTGGGATTCGACCCAACCCATACATTTAATAATTAGTTTATTAAAATCATGAGAACTAGATCAATAATTTAAAAATTACAAAAATTATTTTGTCTTTTCCTAATAACTAGGATTATAAACTTATACGTAAGATGTATTCCTAATATTAAAAGTGTAGTTCTTTTTTTATTATTATTATTGACATTAGAACGGTAAGGTTTTACTAGATAAGATAAGGATTTCCTCACAGCAAAAGACTTTTCTTAAACCTTAGACCACCGACAAGACAATTGCAAAATATTTAAACCACATCAAACCACAAAGCTGCTTACCTCAGATAGGGTGCGCTAGGGGTGCTAATACCTTTCCTAACCACAATCAGTCCCTTGCCCTCAAATCTCTAAGAAAGACCAGTACACCCGGGTTTCCCAGTAACCCTAAACCAAATACTAGGTTACGACTCCCAAAAATAAACAAACAACGACGCCATCGACACCGCGCAGGACTCAATGCCCCTATTAGTGTTTACCTAGACACAAAGCATTGTGAATTGGAGCCGTGTAGTGGTAGAGCTGACCTTGCCATAGAGAATTGCAAAGACTGTATGGGGAGGGTGAGGTTGTCTTTTTATTAGGATGCATTTGGCATTGAAAGGATGGTTGAGGAGAAAACTGTCAGCGTTGATTTTGGTGGGGTTGCAAGCCCCAGGCTATGACACCTAGTGCTAGGGCCAGACTCGCGCGCTGGATCTGTAGACCTGCACGCCTTGAGTTTGTAGACTCGCGCGGTTGGGTCTGCAGACCCTGCAAAGAAGAAAAATGAAAAAAATATAATAACAATTATTATTATTATTATTGTTGTTGTTATTATCGTATTATTATTATAAAAATTTGGGCCAAACAAGTTTAATAATATTATTAATATGATAAATATTATTATTTGTATTATTATTATTATTATTATTATTTGTATTATTATTATTATTATTAAAAGTATTAATATTCAAAATATTATTATTTGTGTTATAATTATTATTATTAAGATTAAAAATAGTATTATTTTTCATAGAAATATTATTATTTTGATTATAACTAATATTATTAATATAATAATTAATAAATTTGTAAAACATATTATAAATATTGAAAAACGATAATAGATTTGATTTGAAAGGTAAAATTAAGAATTATTATTATTATGATTGTTCTTATTATTATTATTATCATTAGTAAATTTTAAGAAAATTATTACGATAAAAGAAAAACCATAAATTTTTAAAAAAGAAATTAAAAAATATAACTTAAGTAGATAAGTTAAATATTATTATTAATATTATAAACATTATTCAATTCATTAATATTATTAAATTAAAATAAATATTATTATTATAAAAAAATATAGATTTGATTTTAAGGGTAAAATCAATTATTATTGTTATTATTATTATTAACTTGGGTCAGACATCCCCTTCTAGATCCAGAAAACTTGGGGGTTAGTGTCACGTTCAAAAGATTGATGTCTTATCCTAAGTGCAAGAGTGTCGAAGTAATAAATAACCCGGTAAGACTAGGGTCAAACCACAAAGAGGTTCACTATATAAAATTACAAATAATAAATGGAAAGGAGTTGAAGAGAACTTTTGAGATGATATATTGATGTAAGGATTAAACAAAGATAAAACAATTGTCAAGGTTAAAGGATCCACTAATGGTATTTCAAATAAGTATACTATAAACTCCTTTTATTACTTAACTAGAAACCACACACAAAAGAGGTTCCAATCAGATTATAAATTATTAACATGATTATATTAATTATCTTATTTTTAGTAATGTCAATACTTGTAAATATGGTTAGGTATTCATGATGATAACCTATATTAACAACAAGTCAAGTTCCTTTCATAGTACAAGTGTCAGTTATACTATACAGTAGGTTATGAAAGTGTCAAGTATTTGTTCTACAAAGGGTTGTATAACACAAATCTAGATTAACCATTTAATAAGCAAGGTATTAAGAATGAGTAAGATAACAAATACAAAACATGTTAGTATCAAATATTAAGTCCATGTTGAGTTTATATTATACTTTTTCTTATACCATTAGTACCCTTTTCACCTTAACAAAATTAACTTAGCTAAACATCATGAAGAAGAAAAACATAAATAAATAATATAAGAACGTAAACATGATATAAGTTAACTAAGTATAGTAAAGGAAATGAAAAGCATAAACAAGAGATTAATATAATATAAAATAAAAATTGAAGATTACAAAACACAAAGAGAGAGAGTGATCTTGATCTAAACACCAAGATGTCTAAATGTATGGCAAATGCCTCCTTTTATAGGCTAAAATTTAGAACTATTAATTTGATGACTAATTATTGAGTGGATAGCCACCTCTTAACTTGGTGACAACCATTATCTTCTTGTTTGAACCAAATATCATTGCTAACGTCATAATTTGAACAGATAATCTTCATGAAAGTTCTGGGTATTTGTCTGATCTTTCCAACAAAATAAGAATGAGCTTATTTGGACTTCTAGAACTCGAGATATAGGATGAACACTGAACAATGTCTGGGTTGCAGGATAAATTCCGACTTCTCTTTTGTTACTACAATGTGAACTTGAAAACGACTGTTCTGAATCTTGGACTCTTCATGAAAGTTTTAGGCCTATATCTTAGCTTTCTATCCGTATAAAACCAGACCTAAATCCATGTTCTACAGCTCTAGTTATGATCCAATAAACAAATGATGTTCTAGTTTGAATTGAACTAACATCTCTTCTTTAAGCTTAGCCCTCTCTGTCTTTTCACTTTCAATAATTAAACATGTCAATCAATCCTTTAAATTGTGAGATATGCCTGCATTCAAAATGAACATTTACTATAAATTAAAGATATCTTATGTTATTTGTAAAACCCCGAATAATATTATTGATATTAATAAAAGTCAGGATTTCAAAAAATAATGGAAAGTGATAAATTAAATTATAAGAATGATGATATATTCGAGAATCTGAATTAAAATGTTTTGTTCAAGTGTTAATATATATAAATAAATAAACATGAAAATGTGAATAAAATTTTTATAGAAGTGAATTTCATGAAACTAAAAGTACCAACGAATAACTTAGTGAAATTCAATATAACCTGGGCAAGATTTGGTATAAACAGGTACCAGGATTCATGAAATTTTACCCAAAAATCATAAAAGTTACAGTTGAGGGATATAGAAGGCATTTAAAAAAATTAAAGAAATAATATGTGTGCTAAAGTGTGTGTGCGGGGAGAAAACTTTTAGGGACATAGAAGATATTTTTAAAAAAATTTTATATATATATATATATATATATATATATATATATGAGTACAAGTGAGTGTGCTGTAAAGAAAAAAAAACAAAACTTGCATTTCAAATAGAAAGAAGCATTCGGCCCAGGAGAGGAGAAACAAATTCAAGCAAGCAAATTTTCTCAATTCAAAAGTGTTAAAGCTTTGGCTATTGCTTGGTAAGGTGCCCTCACTCTTTTAAATAAGATTCTTGAGGAATTAATGTTTTAAATTGATTGAACTTTGTGAAATGAGGAATTAGGGTTCATGATAAATTTTGGGAAAAATTACAATTGATTGTGAAATTGTGTTAAGGTTGTTAAAGTGAGTAGAGAAAGTAAGAAATTATGGTAATTGGAGCAAAATTTTAAGTGTTCTTGAAGAAGGGATTTTTTTGGCAAAAAATAATAATAAGAAGAATAAAATTTAAGAATTTGAATAAGATTAGATTGTATAGGAAATAGATGATATTAATGTTAAAGGGTGAATAAATCATGAATTTTTTATGTTTTCCTTTAATTTAAATTTTTGTAAAATAAATTAAATAAATACATTTAAAGAATATATATATATATATATATATATTGTTTTGAATGATGAAATGAATTGTGTTAATGTGAAAATTGAAAGAATAGGGAGGAAATTTACAAAAGAAAGAAGAGAATTTTCATGTTTATCTCTTAATTTTATTGTGGCAAATGAAAGGATAATTGAAAGGATTTTATTTATTAAGTGTGTTAATATGAAAAGTAGAATAATGATGTGACATACTTGTCAATTCAAGAGAGGCTGTCAGGCTGACACCACAGCAGGGAACTTCAGCTCGAGCTCAGTCGTCAGGTAATTACAAGATTCCCAAATTTAATATTGGTCAATATGTATCTTTTTATCTGATTAATTGTGGTTGATATATTAGAAATTATTATGTTGTTTACTTGAGAAAATAAGATATGCGATGTGATGAATTAATTCTTGAATTAATGGGATTAATGCCCTGGTGAATGGGCATGATAAGAAATTAATTCCCTAGTTAATGGTATTAGAACCCTGATGATTGGGAAAATCATTGAATTAATTATTGAATTAATGAGTTTAATGTCCTGGTGAATGGGCGTGATGAGAAATTAAGTCTCTGGTTAATGGGATTAGTACCCTAGTGAATGGGTAAATTGTTGAACTAATTCCTGATTTAATGGAATTAGTGTCCTAGCAAATGGACGAGATGAAGAAGTAATTCCCTAGTTAATGGGATTTGTACCCTGATAAATGGGTGAAACGTTAAAGTAATTTTTAGACTGATGACAATAATGCTTGTTGAATGGACTGGTAGAAAAATTTGTCATCTATTAGTGAATGTAATGCCATGTTAATTGGGCGATAGGAATAATTATATTTTATTGATGTTAAGAAAAAAAAATCATAGATTATTCTAAAACTTAATTGATATGTAATACTAGATGAGCAAGTTAATTTAATGATCTTTTGACTAAATTTACAAAAAAAAAAGAAAGGAAGAAAGAAAGAAAATAGAAAGAACTTTATGAATGTCTTTTTTTTTCATTTGCCTAATTGAATTATTGTGTTAAATCTATTTTCAGGTACATCCCCCTATCGGAGTGAACAATAGATTAGTTTTCTTATATTTTGTTGGATATCATGTTGTAATAAATGAATTTATCATTTTGTTTTGTAATATAATGCGTTTACATTTTATCGAAAGCTATTTTGTGTAGTATAATCTTAATTATGAATTTCTTCTTTAATTATGAATTTATTTCGATTATAATTTTGTTAATGGTCCTTACTTGTAAATCTTTGAATTGTGTAATGTACTTCAGTTATGATTTTTAGAATAATCCTTTAGATTGCATCCATGTAAATGTGGGATATTGAATTGTGTAGACATGTGTGAATTTGATTATTGAGAAGTTGTGATGTATTGAGAGGAGGATGTCCTAGATGATAGGACGAGTAAGAGATTTGTTAATTGGGGATTGTGGATGAAGAGTCGATAACTTGGTACCTAAAAATATAGAGGAAACTCTGCCGAATTTTTATTGATTACAGAAAAAAGAAATCCCTAATCTTAATTGAATTATTATGTCCTTGCTCTTTGTTTTGAATATAAATTTTAGGGTTGTTACATTTGGTATTAGAGCCCTAGTCTGGGTTCAGGAATTGAATTGAAATGTGATAATCTAATAAGTATCAAATTGGTTTAGGGTAGTGCACATAAGACAAGGTGAGATGGCAGATCGCTCTCCAGCACGGGAACTGGGTCAAGATCACGGGTTCGAGCATAGTGAGAGAGAGGATTCTTTGGAGGATTCAGCCTCTCACATAGCTGTAGCACCTCATCTAAGAGAGGTGCCTCCTCCAACAACAGCAGTGCCAGCGACAACCCCTGCACCATATTCTAATCCGGTGTTTATAGCCTAGATTGTGAGAGCTGTAATAGAGACGATGCCTCAATTACCAGTACTGACACCCCTAGTGGCACCAACAACACAGATACCGCAAGTTGCCCCTACACCGGTGGATAATGTGGTTACACTAGTTCGGGTAGTAAAGAGTATGCGAGAGCCTGATGATGAGATAGCAGATAGATGGTTATGTACAGTAGAGGACATTATGGAACAGATTCGGGTGATAGAGGAATTACGAGTAAATTGTGCCACTCACTTACTATCAGATAGGGCACAATCATGGTGGGATACAGTGCGATCTAGGAGGCCTGCGGGGTCTTAGACATGGACTGAATTTAGAGTTTATTTTGAGAACCAGTTTTACTCATCATATCATCGGAAGATGAAGGAGCAGGAGTTTCTAGCTTTGAGGCAGGAGGGTATGACAGTACTTGAGTATGAAAGGAGATTTCATATTCTTTCCATGTTTGCTCCACAGTTTGTTCCCACCGAACAATACATGATTGACAGACTATGGGATGGATTGCGCTAGGATTTAAGACAAGGCTTAATAGCACTTAGACTTGGGACAACCAGAGAACTTATAGAGGCAGCACAAGCTCTCGAGGCATGTATAGTTGAAGGGCAGCAAAGTCAGACAGAGGTGGGTAAAAGGAAGGATATCGACTTTTCCTCAAGTAGAACATGCTCAAGTTAGGGAATTTAATGATACTTTAAGTGTAATATGATGATATAAAACCTTAATGAAAATACACTTTTAAGTACTAATCAGCTGAGAAGGGGCTCCTCACCCAAGTTGCTTGGGTTGGGCAGGGGCGCAAACCCAAATTACTTGGGTCTTGTAGCCCTATCTGACCTATGGCTCTAGGGTCCGTGTCCGGACCCAAGGTTGTTGTGTCCAGTGTCTAGACCCATTGGTAATGTATCCGCCCATATATGGTTTTAAAAGAAATTAAAAATATAAGAACTTGGGCAAACAAGTTAAATATTATTATTATTAATGTTGTAACCCAATTTTGGATCCACCAAGATTTTCTCGAATGTTATTTTATTTCTATTATTATTTATAAAAATCCAAAAAAAATTAAGAAAAAGTTTAAAAATTCAAAAATATACTTTTCTCAAGTCAACCGCATCTTTCCATCAAAACCGAGTCCACCGGGTCAATACGGGTCAAACCATGTCGACCAGGGTAAAAAATGAGTTTCGGACCGTTTCGGGTCAAAACCGTCATTTTTGGTCAAAACCGAGTCCACCGGGTCAATACGGGTCAAACCATGTCGACCAGGGTAAAAAATGAGTTTCGGGCCGTTTCGGGTCAAAACCGTCATTTTTTACCAAAACCGAGTCCACCGGGTCCATACGGGTCAAACCATGTCGACCACGGTAAAAAATGAGTTTCGGGTCGTTTCGGGTCAAAACCGTCATTTTTGACCAAAACCGAGTTCACCGGGTCAATACGGGTCAAACTATGTCGACCGGGGTAAAAAATGAGTTTCGGGTCATTTTGGGTCAAAACTATTATTTTCGGTTATTAAAATTAATTTTTAGCGGTTGAAATGAGGTTTTTCTAATACTGATTTGAGTTTTTAATTTTATCTATATAAATATATATATTATTATATATAATAAAACAAAATTAATAATTCAGAATTGTCATATTAGGCGGGGCAGTTATATTTATTGTAGGCGGAGCAGTTGGATGAAATACAATATTTTTATTTAAAGGAGATGCTTCTTGTCTCCTGTCATTGGCTATAAATAGCCATAGGAGAAGTAGCCACAGGAGAAGGAAAGAAAAGAAAAAAACAAAGAAAAGAAAGAAAGAAAAAAAATCTTTACTATTCACGTTTTTTCACTATTTTTTCATGCGAGTAGGATATTGATTTTCAAAAAAAACAATTTGAAAAATACCAAATATATCCTAACTGTTAGATCTATAGTGTTTAGATCTGAACCGTTGATTTAATAGGGTACAATAGGGCTTACCACACCCAATTAAAACCCAAATCAATCTCAGCCCTTAAAACAATTCTCCCTTAGATCCGGTGGCGCCACGTCACACGGTGTACCGAGCTTTCGGTGCACCGCGCCACACCAGATCAAGGCTCCTCTCATCCGGACCGTCCGATCAACTTGCAGATCCATCCAATCGCAGCCGCAGGATCAGTTCAACGACGATCCAACGGTTCACAGCCTTTAGATGCACCGGTGAACCATGCGCGCGTTCACACCATAGCACAGCTCAGAGTCTCTCTCTCCTCTCGCCGGCGACTCTCTCTCTCTCCCCCGATCTCCCATCTCCGGCCGTCTCCAGCCTCCGCACCACCACAGAAAGGTTTCTCCCCTGATGTAAAGAAAAACCCCGGTGGTTTTCATTGATTTCGCCGCCTCATTTGGCCCGGAAAAGGGCCGCGATTGTCGGCGGCCACCGAAGCTTCAAGTCGTCGATTCTCCTTCGTCAGCCATCAACGGCCGACGATACCACCTCCATCAGAATCCTCGTTCTCAGATCTACCAGGATCGACCGTCGGTTGGACAGAAATCTCGCCGGGAAATCTCGCCGCCGCCCACAGTAACCGCGCGTGTGCCACACGCGCCGCCAGTGGCATTTTCGTAATTTTTCGAGAAATCCGAGGGTATTTCAGTCTTTTACCTATACATTGACACTCAGGTAATTTTTTGGGTTTCAACTGGTATTTTTGATATTTTTTATATATAAATGCTTGTAAATTTTCTTGCATGTTGTAAAAAAAATACAAAAACCAAAGTTGACAAGTCTCCTAATTTTTAGGGACCGATGTCATTTTTAACGCGTCTTCTATTTTTAGGGACCGACGTTAACCATTTTAAAAAAAAACAAGTTACCAATAAACCCAAAATATAATGGATTATATCCATTATTTCTTTTGGTAATCCAGACGTAATTCTCCTTTTTAGGGACAAGCGTCAATATTTTAGACGAGTCTCCTAATTTTTAGGGACTGATGTCATTTTTAATGTGTCTCCTATTTTTAGGGACCGACATTAATCATTAAAAAAATTTACAAATCAGCCCAAAATATAATCGCATTTGAATCAAATAGAAAACACACAAGTAAGGGTAACCTTTCTATTGAAAGGATGTTTTAAGGGTGGTGTCTACCTTCCCTTAATCATAACTAACCCCATACCCGAATTTCTGGGACCAGTGTCTAATTTGGGATTTCTAGTTCCCTCAAATTACTAGATGGCGACTCCAATAAAATCTTTGTTTCCCCCAATCGAGAAAAAAACCCCTTTTTGTTAAATAAACAAAAAAAGCGGGAGCCGTCGCCCGACGTCGTGTATCGACAGAATGGCGACTCCGCTGGGGACTTAGGGTTGAGCCAACTGCTTGTGTTTGCTTTTCATTTACTTTTTTATTGCTATTTATTTTTGGGCATTTATTTTATTTGCATTATTTATTTTATGCAATATCTACTGTGATTCTTGTCCATTTTCCGTATTGCCACATGCATGCATGTTTATTTATTTGTGTCTTCACACACTTCACTGTGAACCCATAAAAGCTCTGGACCTGAGCTCGCCCTTTTTAAGATTAGAAAAGAAAGATTCAGGTGGCAAGTGTGACTTATGTCCACTGATGCTCATTTGGACTTTCGCTTGGATTGTAACTCACCCTATGCAACTAGTATTGTGGAGTTTTTCTCCCCTACTCATGTTGTATAAGGTTAAGAGGCCGATTACTTCACGAGTAATTCGGTCAATCTAAGAACCAAAAAATATCTTTAAGGATAGACTAAACTGAGTCAAACCTTATGAGCTAGATCCTATCAAGTAGGATATACCCATTAGGACACGAACAAATGTCAATGCATGAACATACATGTTCATATACATTTCATATGCTCATTAAATCTCCACCGATCCTTACAGGAAGTGTGAGATGGAAAAACCCATTACTATTGAGGAATTTTTGACCAGATCAGAATTGAGCCAACATGATGAAGGGGATTGTTTGCCATCAGAATTTGAGTCTCAATTACCAGCACATGTTAAATTAGATGACAGACCACTTGGTACAGGACAACTGCTAGACTGCTGGGAAAAGTTATCCTCTCATGATCAAATCACTTTCCAGAAACAATATGGGGATTTGTCACAATTACTGAAAATTAGGGTCCAACATGCTTGTTTTGAGGCCATGATAGGGTTTTGGGATCCAGAATATCGGTGCTTCACATTTGATACTGTGGATATGACTCCTACTATCGAGGAGTATGAATCCCTGCTAAATTGTCCCAAGTCAGAAAAGGTGTACTTTTACACACCTATAGAGCATGCACTTTCTAACTTTACTTGGATTACCCAGACAGACTATCAACTAGCAAAATCACATGCAACTAAACGAGGAAATAGCCAGGGTTGGTTTTGGAATGAACTAGAGGCCATATTCAAGAGGAGATTACATGATGAAAGCAATGAAATCCGATTGAGAATTTTGGCCTTAGGCATATATGGTTTGGTTCTTTTCCCATCTGCCGAAGGAATGATCGATTTTGAGGCTGTTAATGTATTCAAAAATGTGGCGACCCTTAAAATTAACCCGGCTACAGCAATATTGGCAGAAACTTTCTCATCCTTGAATTATTGTAGAAAAGTCGGAAGGGATCGTTTAAGATGTTGCTTGCAGTTGTTGTTTGTCTGGACTGTGAGTCATATGATTGAGGGGAAGATTTCAGGTTTGGTTGGTACCCCATGATATCTTTATTCTAAGCTGGAGAATTTTGCTGAAAAACATTTGCATGAAGTAGGAAGAACCACATGGGAATCAATGTTCCTGAGTCTAAGTAAATCTCAATTTCATTGGAGAAGTCGATACTCTTATTTCAAATCTTATCTGGCATACTGTGGTGAGTACCCATGGGTCCCGTTGATAGGAGCCCGCTGCTGTATTAGTTACTGTCCCAACATGGTCTTACGACAGTTTGGATTTGAGCAGTTTATTCCAAGGACTACCAAACTGGGAACATTTTATGAAGATTTCAAGACCTCGAAGAAATTATTGGAGTCAGTGAAGAAGGCATGGAAACATCCTGGTAGGGTTACTTCTGCCAAGAGAGTAGAAGGAAAAACAACTGAAGGATATCCAATATGGCAAAAGAAGAGAGGGAAAGGGTACAAAGTTCCTCCTTTTGAAGGGCCACCCAGGTCTTTGATTCAGTCTGCTAAAGACATACACGAAGAAGTCCGCGCCCAGCAAGAATCTTATAACCTAAGTTTGAATGCTGAAGTAGAAGAGTTATGGGCTAAAAAAAGAAAGTTAGAATCTAATCTAGCCACTCGAGAGACAACTTTGGCTATCATAAAACAAGAAAAGGATGACTTGTCAGCTCAGCTACAACATCAACAACTTCAGTTCCAGCAATTACAAGGAAAATATGTACTTTTGTCAGAAGATAAGAGGAAGCAAGATGTCAACTTGAAGAGATGGGTTAGAAGAGCATCAAAAGCTGAGAAAATGGTATTAAAATTGGAAGAGAAAAATGAATCACTTCAAGAGCAACATCAAAATCAAGATTTAGTCATTGCCAATTTAGATGAGCATGTCGACCATTTGCTTTCTGTTGAGCAAACCTTATCATTAGAAAAAGAAAATGCAGAAAGAGAAGCAGAACGTTGGGCTTCTGAAGCTATGCGCTATCATGTACAAGCAGATGATGCCAAGAATTATGCTTTAGGATTACGAGGCCTAGCCCAACAAGTAGCAGATGGTGAGCCAATGACCAGAAATGAATTCCATCAGTTTTTTGGGTTGATCAGAGATGGAATTAATGAGATCTCAGCATATGACGGTCCAAGGCTTTGGAAAGATTGACTTATTGTACTTTTAATATTATCAATTAATAAAAGGCAATTTCATCATCTTTTTGTTATGAGAAATGTTTATTTTGATTCTGATTTATGGCATCAAATTTCTCCCCCAAATCAGTTCAAGTTCCTGTAGGTTTGGAGTCCTCAGTGAGAACTTTCTTAAGAGAATCTGATCTGGTCTATTCCTCGTCATAAGGAAACCTTGAAACAAATAACAAGCATGCATAAAACATATGGCATTTTACATTCATTTGTGCATTTCATTCATTTATCAAGCATGCATACGGTTGAAACATACGTTCCCCTACCTGAGGTCTAATGGACTAATAAAGATGGAAAATCAAGACAGGGTTTAGCTAGAGGCTCGTTATCAAAAGGAAGTTGAGAGTAGTAAAGGTGAAGTAGCTCAACTCATAAATCTGTTTGAATAGGGGTTGAGCTTCAAGAATGGAAAGGGAACGTTTGCACAGTCTCTTGCTGGGAACACTACTTGCCCACGTTCCATTGAAGTTGCACCTCTCCTTTTTGTCATGAACAATGACAGCAATGCCTTCAGTCATCAATTAATGACCAAAACCCTTGTTCTCGTTCAACTGCACTGATAGTCGCTCAAAGCCTTCACATATTCCAAGAGCACATAATAGCTGCTAGCTTTCTGTTCCTGGTGCATTGGCCTTCTTTCCAGACATCTCTATTGTAAACACCATTCCGGTCCAGCAGCATCGGATGTTGATCTGAGAAAAACAAGAGCAAACATTGCAACTTTAACAAAGCAGAATTCCTACTATAGGTGTTTGTTTGATGTACTGCCAGTGAGGAATCGAAGAGGAGACAAAATGGTTTCAGATTCATCATTTTCTCTTCTAGTTGAGACAACGCGTGATTCCACACGTCGGTAGTGGTGGTGCTGCATGTTTCTATGCGTTACTAAGATCACTGGCTGTTGGAAAGTTTCTACCAATCCACAAATAACCACAATAACATGGGAAGATTGACATGATGTTGTGAGGATTGTCGAAAGAATTGAACAAGCTATGAAGAGGGGAATGATTGAAGATTCTACCAAGAATTCTAGAACAATAATGAGAGATGAATCAAAGGATAACCCTGACGATGGGAAGCCTTAATTATATGGTTCAACCAGGTCTCACTGTAGCATCAATTGCTCAAATGTCTTTGCCAAGATTGACATACCTCGACCACTCGAGTTTGTCTACCAGTATCTGTTAAACTCTGGACTTATTGCCCTGACTCCACCAATTTACCTCCTTTTGAGTGCGCCTTTGAGCCCTCACCTCTATTTTTGGGTGCGCCTTTGAGCCCTCATCCCTTAGGTAGTGCGTTTTCTAACCCTACCTCCTTTTGAGTGCGCCTTTGAGCCCTCACCTCTATTTTCGAGTGCGCCTTTGAGCCCTCATCCCTTTGGTAGTGCGTTTTCTAACCCTACCTCCTTTTGAGTGCGTCTGTGAGCCCTCAACTCCTTTTGAGTGCGCCTTTGAGCCCTCACCCCTTAGTAAAAGATACATGAATATCATTGGGGGATTTTGTGTCATTCAGTTGAACAGTTGCAAGAATTTAAAGAATTGAGTTGAGTTTGTGAAAAATGACATCATCGGCCATATTGTCACCTCAACATCCTCAGAATGACAAGTGATCGAAATGCTTGGCAAAACACAGATATCGCCAGAAAAGCTTATCCAAGAAGAGTGTTAAACTGTCGATCCTTTTTGTTATGAGTTTTGTCATTCTGCATTTTATTTTGGGATCACATCTCATCTTTTAACGAAACATGTCTTTTCTTTGTCCCTTTGTTGTTCTGAACGCATGAGATGTTTCTTTCAAAAGGTTATTTACAAAATATTTTGATCAAGCTCCAACATGCGTTTAAGATTAGTCAATCCTGAAGATTAAAATTATTTTGCTTGAATGACTCGATGTTTGTTGAATGACATGAGGTGACCAAGAAACTTTTGAGCTCACACATGAATTGAACCATACACCATGTAGCTAAGTTTTAGCAGTATGCATAATGACATATAGTGGATTCAGTAGTTATGGACTCATGAATTATGATTCGTACAAGTCTAAACCATTACATTGGATGAGGTCAAAATTTATCGGTTCTAACCGACCTTGCTTGAAATGAGAAAAGGCCATTTTTGTTTCATCCTTTCACAATTCTTGAAATATATATCCCTTGCAGTCCCATTTTGAGCTGATAGAATATTTCTTTCATAAAAAATCCTGACTAGGATCACACCCCACACTGGGGGCAATGAGAGTCTTTTCCTAGAAAAGACGAAGACAATGTTAGAGTCGATGGATAAAGGGAAGGCTTAGAACAAAAGTCCAATAATTGAGAAAGGGCTAGAAGAAGAAAGCCAAAGATTGATAAAGACACAACAAATACCAAAAGTTAACACGAAAAATCAAGCATTATGTCTTTCGGTGTGTCTATGGTAAAGCCTCTATAATCCTCAAAAGTTTAGATTGGCTATTCATCAAAGAAAAGTTGGATTTGTGTTATGACCTATGTTAAACAAATGTTGATTTTTGAGATTAACAAGGTTATATGTCACTATCTCTACAAAGACAACGTGAGGAAAAGAGATTGATGAGTAATTAATGGTGATCCTAGGTTCTTGAAACCCTCAAACACCTTTTGAGATTGTGAAATTCCTTTCTTTCATAGCCAGGAACCATAGCCTACATTACGTGCTTTAGAAAGTCCTTTTTAATCAAGTAAGCAATCTGAACCGATAAATGGCGATCTCAAAGCTTGAAGAGTTGTTTCATACAGGTCGTGACTTCATGAATCAAGCTACTGATTATTATGCATGCTCATAAAATTGGTGCTAAGAAAAAGAAACAATCTTTCTTGATTAAGCCTCAAGTTTTGACTCGGGTACCTTGTTTTTCTTGAAATTCATAAAAGGTCACCTCATCACAAATAATCAAAAGATATACCCAAAATTAGAGTTTAAAATGGATACAAAGAACCATGGAAAAAGCCATTTTAATCTTACAACGAGTCAATTTCTTTTCTCTAAAAAAATACAAGACAATCAAAGGACTACATTGAATAACGTGTGTTGGATCTTTGACCAACAAAGCTTGATTTCCAAAAGTACTTTCAAAAATTGACATCTCTCTGATTTCATTTCAACAATCAGACTTGAATTGACATGATCTTTGAAATGTGAGATTTGATTCCAAAATAAGAAAGATTTTCAAATAGGAGAAACATCGACCGAGTTCTTAGATTCCTGACAGAAATGACATCAATTCTCCTCGACACTCCTGGGGGCAATACAATGGACCTTCGAGAAGGAAAACAAACAGTATTTAAATTAGCTGGGGGGTAAAGATGATCAAATGATGAATCAATGAACTGAGGACAATATGGTTCAAAGAAAGATAATCAGTGAATGAGCACATTCAGATCAATTACGGGCAATAATGTTCAAGAACAGTTTATGATCCAGTAAACCCCGACAACAATTGAGAACAAGGATGTACCTGAAAGAAATCTTCATATCTTCGTCTTGGTTTATCGTCTCCAATATGGCTATGACTATTGAAAGATATTATCACATGATTGCCTTTGAATGAATGTTGGAAGGATGCACCACACCTGCCTAGACTGATTGTGGGACCATCTGATTTGAAGCTCAAATGCGCATTGCACCATATGAGTATGGGTGATAAAAGCAATATCATTGATGAGGCCGAGACACTTATTTTCACAATCTGGTTAGATCAGTTGAGAAGAACTTATTATGTTTCAACTGGAGGTGAGTTCATAGCTGATTGACAATCTTGATGGGTGTTGGCACGATGCGCACAATCAATCAGAGAACAATTCTTGAAAGAATCCAGGAGATGAACGATTTGTTAAGCTTCTTAATGATAAATCAAGCAACACCACACTTGGGGGCATTGTCAAGCTTGATAAACAGCGAGAGCAGTAATCATCACGGACAACCCAAGATGGGCACTGCATTTACAACTGAGCGGATGGCTAGCACATGAATGAGCCAATGCATCGAAAAACAAATAAGGTTTTGGAATGCAAACAAAGCCACCCTATGACGATGAAGCATCAAAGATGGGGAACCTATATTTCAAAAACAGGTAAGATGCATTGCATATCATCTAACTTCACGAGCATTGCATATTTGTTTTGCAGATATTTCACGAAACAAAATTCCCACTGGGATCCAACGAGACTCACATGAATTTAAGTTCTTGTAAATCACATCAAATATGGCAATTCCACAAAAGCAAAATTCATAAATGAAGACAAGAAAGATGGATTTTTATTCATGGAAAAGGGGTTTACAAGTACAAATGCTAAACAGTGCGAGGACGATCAGGGATATTTTCATCTTGATGGTTAATCATGCCTCGGAATTCCTCAAATTGTTTATGCATACGCTCCATCTCTTCCTCGAACTCAAAGTGTCGTGTGTTAACATAGTCCCGCCAAAAGTCAACACGTGTATTCAGCTCTTGGTTTCTCCTCTCCAAGTTGTTTCTGTGACGTCTCTCATCACGGAGTCTATTCCTTAAATTCTCAATCTGATGATGGAGATCAAGAACCTGAGTATTCAACTCAAGTCTTCTGGCATGAAGACGCTCTGCAACGTTCACCAAAGACGAAGTAGCTCTGATACTGAGAGCAAGTGACTGATTCACTGCTTCAATATCAGTCCTGGCAGCTAGCATTATTTCATCACGAGGAAGGATCATGTCTCTAGCCACGGCTACAGCAATATCTTCATTGTCCATTACAATATCCTCTATTGTAACCGGACGACCATTCATTTCAAAGGTAGTACGCCAAACTGCGGGCTCTACTGCAGGAACAGGGTTTGGGTTAGCATTGGAAGAAGAGGAAGACATGATTAAAGCTTCAAAAGTTAAGAACTTTGAGAGTATTGAAAATGCAAGAAGTTGATAATGTCTTTTGCCAAATACTGCGTGATTTATAAGGAATTTACTCCTACCATCGTTTTGAACGGCAGCTCAAATCTCAACTGTACATACAGTACTTCCTTGAGAAGCTTTCCTCATTTTTAGGATCCACAAATTGAATCTCAACCATACATAGATGACTTCCTTGAGAAGCTTTCCTCATTTTTGGGATCCACTAATCGAATCCCAACCATACATACATGACTTCCTTGAAAAGCTTTCCTTATTTTTGGGATCCATAAATCAAATCTCAACCATACATACATGACTTCCTTGAGAAGCTTTCCTCATTTTTGGGATCCACAAATCGAATCCCAACCGTACATACAAGACTTTCTTGAGAAGCTTTCCTCATCATTGGGATCCAATTACAAATCAAATCCCAACCGTACATACAAGACTTTCTTGAGAAGATTTCATCATCTCTGAGATCGATTTACAAATCAGATTTCAACCATACAGGTATGACTTCTTTTAGAATTTTTCATCAACCCTGAAGCTCATTGCTGAAATCACTTTCATGTATTTCACAAAATTATATTGAAATCACTTTCAAGTATTTTCAATTAGACCACTTGCGAGTTTCCTCGCATTTTCACCATCGGGCAGGTCGTCTGGAACAATTAGACCACTTGCGAGTTTCTTCGCATTTTATCATCGGGCAGGTCGCCTGGAACAATTAGACCACTTGCGAGTTTCTTCGCATTTTATCATTGGGCAGGTCGCCTAGAACAATTAGACCACTTGTGAGTTCCCTTGCATTTTACTATCGGGCAGGTCGCCTAGAACAATTAGACCACTTGCGAGTTCCCTTGCATTTTACTATCGGGCAGGTCGCCTGGAACAATTAGACCACTTGCGAGTTTCCTCGCATTTTACTATCGGGCAGGTCGCCTGGAACAATTAGACCACTTGCGAGTTTCCTCGCATTTTACTATCGGGCAGGTCGCCTGGAACAATTAGACCACTTGCGAGTTTCCTCGCATTTTATCATCAGGGTGGTCACCTGGAAAATAGGACCAATGTTGAAATCACTTTCATGTATTTCACAAAAAAATCAATTTTTGAAATCACTTTCATGTATTTCACAAGACTAAGGTTGAAATCACTTTCATGTATTTCACAAAAAAAAAAATCAATCAATTTTGAAATCACTTTCATGTATTTCACAACATTAATCTGAAATCACTTTCATGTATTTCACAAGATCAATATTGAAAACACTTTCATGTTTTTCACTTGGGCAGGTCGCCCATAAGAATTAGACCAACTGAAAATCTGTGCATTTTTCAACACTTCCATCATTTTTCTTTACAAAACTTACTATGCAAAGTCAAAAGAAAATGAATTTTCCAATGCCTTTGCACCGTAAACATTGTAAAGAGGGGGCAACAGTTGTAACCCAATTTTGGATCCACCAAGATTTTCTCGAATGTTATTTTATTTCTATTATTATTTATAAAAATCCAAAAAAAATTAAGAAAAATTTTAAAAATTCAAAAATATACTTTTCTCAAGTCAACCGCATCTTTCCATCAAAACCGAGTCCACCGGGTCAATACGGGTCAAACCATGTCGACCAGGGTAAAAAATGAGTTTCGGACCGTTTCGGGTCAAAACCGTCATTTTTGGTCAAAACCGAGTCCACCGGGTCAATACGGGTCAAACCATGTAGACCAGGGTAAAAAATGAGTTTCGGACCGTTTCGGGTCAAAACCGTCATTTTTTGTCAAAACCGAGTCCACCGGGTCAATACGGGTCAAACCATGTCGACCAGGGTAAAAAATGAGTTTCGGGCCGTTTCGGGTCAAAACCGTCATTTTTGACCAAAACCGAGTCCACCGAGTTAATACGGGTCAAACCATGTCGACCAGGGTAAAAAATGAGTTTCGGGCCGTTTCGGGTCAAAACCGTCATTTTTGACCAAAACCGAGTCCACCGGGTCCATACGGGTCAAACCATGTCGACCACGGTAAAAAATGAGTTTCGGGTCGTTTCGGGTCAAAACCGTCATTTTTGACCAAAACCGAGTTCACCGGGTCAATACGGGTCAAACTATGTCGACCGGGGTAAAAAATGAGTTTCGGGTCATTTTGGGTCAAAACTATTATTTTCAGTCATTAAAATTAATTTTTAGCGGTTGAAACGAGGTTTTTCTAATACTGATTTGAGTTTTTAATTTTATCTATATAAATATATATATTATTATATATAATAAAACAAAATTAATAATTCAGAATTGTCATATTAGGCGGGGCAGTTATATTTATTGTAGGCGGAGCAGTTGGATGAAATACAATATTTTTATTTAAAGGAGATGTCATTGGCTATAAATAGCCATAGGAGAAGTAGCCATAGGAGAAAAGAAAAAAAAAAGAAAAGAAAGAAAGAAAAAAAATCTTTACTATTCACGTTTTTTCACTATTTCTTCATGCGAGTTAGATATTGATTTTAAAAAAAAACAATTTGAAAAATACCAAATATATCCTAACCGTTAGATCTATAGTGTTTAGATCTGAACCGTTGATTTAATAGGGTACAATAGGGCTTACCACACCCAATTAAAACCCAAATCAATCTCAGCCCTTAAAACAATTCTCCCTTAGATCCGGTGGCGCCACGTCACACGGTGTACCGAGCTTTCGGTGCACCGCGCCACACCAGATCAAGGCTCCTCTCATCCGGACCGTCCGATCAACTTGCAGATCCATCCAATCGCAGCCGCAGGATCAGTTCAACGACGATCCAACGGTTCACAGCCTTTAGATGCACCGGTGAACCATGCGCGCGTTCACACCATAGCACAGCTCAGAGTCTCTCTCTCCTCTCGCCGGCGACTCTCTCTCTCTCCCCCGATCTCCCATCTCCGGCCGTCTCCAGCCTCCGCACCACCACAGAAAGGTTTCTCCCCTGATGTAAAGAAAAACCCCGGTGGTTTTCATTGATTTCGCCGCCTCATTTGGCCCGGAAAAGGGCCGCGATTGTCGGCGGCCACCGAAGCTTCAAGTCGTCGATTCTCCTTCGTCAGCCATCAACGGCCGACGATACCACCTCCATCAGAATCCTCGTTCTCAGATCTACCAGGATCGACCGTCGGTTGGACAGAAATCTCGCCGGGAAATCTCGCCGCCGCCCACAGTAACCGCGCGTGTGCCACACGCGCCGCCAGTGGCATTTTCGTAATTTTTCGAGAAATCCGAGGGTATTTCAGTCTTTTACCTATACATTGACACTCAGGTAATTTTTTGGGTTTCAACTGGTATTTTTGATATTTTTTATATATAAATGCTTGTAAATTTTCTTGCATGTTGTAAAAAAAATACAAAAACCAAAGTTGACAAGTCTCCTAATTTTTAGGGACCGATGTCATTTTTAACGCGTCTCCTATTTTTAGGGACCGACGTTAACCATTTAAAAAAAAAACAAGTTACCAATAAACCCAAAATATAATGGATTATATCCATTATTTCTTTTGGTAATCCAGACGTAATTCTCCTTTTTAGGGACAAGCGTCAATATTTTAGACGAGTCTCCTAATTTTTAGGGACTGATGTCATTTTTAATGTGTCTCCTATTTTTAGGGACCGACATTAATCATTAAAAAAATTTACAAATCAGCCCAAAATATAATCGCATTTGAATCAAATAGAAAACACACAAGTAAGGGTAACCTTTCTATTGAAAGGATGTTTTAAGGGTGGTGTCTACCTTCCCTTAATCATAACTAACCCCGTACCCGAATCTCTGGGACCAGTGTCTAATTTGGGATTTCTAGTTCCCTCAAATTACTAGATGGCGACTCCAATAAAATCTTTGTTTCCCCCAATCGAGAAAAAAACCCCTTTTTGTTAAATAAACAAAAAAAGCGGGAGCCGTCGCCCGACGTCGTGTATCGACAATTAATATTGTAAATATTATTCAATTCATTAATATTATTAAAATTAAAATAAACATTATTAATATTGAAAAAAACATAGATTTGATTTTAAGGGTAAAATCAATTATTATTGTTATTATTATTATTAACTTGGGTCACGCATCTCCTTCCAAACCCAAGAAACTGAGGGCTGGAAAGGGGCACCTAACTCAAGTTGCTTGGATCTGGCAGAGGCATAGACCCAAATCACTTGGGTCTCGCACCCCTTTCTAAACCAAGGCTCTAGGGTCCGTGTTCAGACCCAAGGTTGTTGTGTTCGGCCTCCGGATCCATTGGTAATTTATCCATATTTGGACCTAAGGCTAATAGGTCTCATGTCATAATCCAATTCTCTTTTTTCTAGCGTCAGGACCCAATTATCTTGGGTATGGTGTCAGAACCCAAGGGTAATAAGTCAAGTGTCAGGACCAAATTCTGTTCGGTCTAGTGTTAGGAGCCAAGTGTAATGGGTCCTGTTCTGTTGTCCCTTCAATGCATATTCATTTAGGCTTAGTTAAAGGTCTACTCATCGTAAGGAAATAGGTGAGATTAGTTTTTTAGTCCCTCCACAAAAACATAACCTACACTAAATTTCTTTTTTATTCTTAAGAGATCAATTATCTCTTCATTTCTTTTTTATCTCTTCATAAAAAATCTTGAACTTTTAACAGAGTAGTACAAATGTTCTCTTGGGTCCTTCGTAAGGACCCAAATCTCTTGGGTCGTCCGTTAGGACCTAATTCTCTTGGGTCCGGCGTCAGGTCCTAATACTAATGGGTTTTGCATCAGAATGCAACTCTTTTGGGATCTGCATTAGGACCCAAGTCTCTTCGGTCCGGCTTCAGAACCTTAGGTTAATGGGTATTGCGTCAGGACCCAACTCTCTTGGGGATGACATCAGAACCAAAGGGTAATTGATCCTGCTTCAGGACCCAATTCTCTTGGGACCTGCGTCAAGACCCAATTCTCTCTTGGGTCCGATGTCAGGTCCCAATTATAAATATTGCTATTTTTAATATAATTAAAAATATTAATATTTGTGTTATAAATTTTATTATTTTTATTATAATTAATATTAACGAAGATCAGTCATTTCTTTAGAGATATATGCTCTAGCAAGTTGAATGTTGATCACATTTAGAGGCTTGAAACGAATATCGTAGAGACAATATGCAAACTTGAGATGATATTCCCTCCATCATTTTTTGACTCAATGGAGCATCTACCCATACATTTACCGTTTGAGGTAAAAGTTAGAGGACCGGTCCAGTACAAATGGATGTATCCATTCGATAGGTTAGATATTACAGTTGCTATGTAATTCATAATTAAATGTATTTTTTATTTATAATTTTTGATTAATTCTATATATATATGTGTGCATGTACTTGTTCAATCTAAATAAAAAAGGTTAAGAACAAGGCGCATGTTGAGGCGTCAATATGTGAGGCCTATATTGTTTAGGATATCTCAACATTTATCTCATACTATTTCAAACCTCATTAGAGAACGAGGATCAACCGTGTTCCACGGCATGATGATGGTTGTGAAGTGCCTTCAAGTGGGAACTTGTCAATATTATTTAATCCTGGACGACCCACACCTAAAAATGCTATGAGGGGAAGATATTTGTCTGAAATAGAATTCATACAAGCACACAATTATATCCTATTTAACTGTGATGAGCTGAGACCTTTTATTAAGTAAGTAGATGTTCGACATAAACTTTGTCAAGAGTGTATTATTTATGTTTTGTGATACCATAAACTCATATAATTTGAAACAACCTTGCAGGCAACATCGACGATACTTACTGTCCAATAACTCACAGCTGACCGAATCCCAGATCTTTCAATTACAAGATGAACAATTTGCCACATGGTTTAGAACACATGTAAGTCCTATCACAAACTCATAATCTCTTGCAATGTAATTCACTGTACGTAAATATATATTACATAATATCTATTTATTGATTATTGTTGTATTTATTATACAAGGTTTATCAAATGGGAGTTAGTGCTACTATTTCACTGTCTTTACTAAGCCTGGGCCCTGAAAGAAAAGTCAAGTGCTATAACGGGTATTTTGTCAGTGGATATATCTTTCATACTGAAGAATATAGGCATGGAAGAAAGACATACAACAACGGTGTTTGTATTAAGGGATCAACTTTTAGTGAGTTTGAAGTTGACTACTATGGTAACTTGGAAGAGGTCATGGAATTGCAATATCATAGTGAGCAGAATAGAGTGTTTTTATTCAAATGTTATTGGTATGACACAACTGACAGAGGAATCAGAGTAGATCCTCACTATGGTCTCATTGAAATCAACTCAAAAGCTAGACACCGCAACGTAAACGACGTCTTTGTTTTCGCAAAGTAATGCCAACAAGTTTATTACACATACACCCTTTCCTTTAGAAGGGACCGATCAAGAGTTGATTGGTTATCCGTTTTAAAAACAAAACCCAGGGGTCGTGTCGAGGTTGATCAGGATGAGAACGAAGACACAAGTGTGATAGATGAAGTCTTTCAAGTTAGTGAGTTGGTTGAACCATACCGAGTTGCTCCTTCGATTGACTTAGAAGAAAATTTGAATTTTTGTGTTTTTGATGATAGTCTTGTTGATGTTGATGGAGAGGAGATGAATGTCGTTTTGAGCTCTACTAGTGCAGTACAAAATGTTGATGAAGAAGATGATAACCACATTGAAGAGCGTGATGAAGCGGATGATAACAATTCAATTGAGGATGAAGATGAAAATTCTGACTAAACATGTTGTAAAACCTTATTTTTATAACGTAATATTTTGGAACATGAAATATTTATTCTTTTTTAATTGTCAGCTCCTGTTATTGTGCTGTGTGTGATCTAAGTGTGCAGGAGGATAGAAGAAAATTCATGTAGAAGCCGCATAAATATTTACTATTTTACTGACGGTAACACCGATGGAATAGTGCTGTCGGTATTTCGCAGAGAGTTGGAAAAAAATTACGGGCTTGTGCCATAATTTCCGATGGAATCACCGACGGACCTATTCCGTCGGTATTTCACAGAGAGTTGGAAAAAAATTATGGGCTTGTGCCACATTTACTGACAGAATCATCGACGAAATGGTGACAGAAATCACACGTCCCAAAGTGCATGCTTGTCAGAGGCGCTATTACCAACGGAATGGTAGGCCGTCGGTAATTCCCGATGGAATTACCGACGGATAAAAACAAAAGGCGGCAGTTTACTGACGGATAAAAACAAAAGGCGGCAGTTTTGAAAATTTTGGTGCGCATTTCAATTTATTTCCCATCAGAATTACTGACGGAAATAAATGCCACCGACAACAATTAATGTTCCGTCGGTAATTCCGATGGAAATATTGGCATATAAAAACCCCCCTCCCCCCTATTTGGTTCATTTTTTCTCTTGGCTCTCATCTCTATTTCTTCTCCTCTCAGTTTTTAGTTTAAGTTTTGGAAGAGATTTGATTGTTTTGGTGGTACTTTTCAACATATTAAAAGGTATGTAAATCTCTCTTGTTTTGTTTTTTGACAAGTGCAGTGTAATGAGGTTGATGAACAGATGGGCCTGGATTAGAACAAAGAAGTTTCTTTTGGATTAGCTTGCAAAAAGATGAATGCTCTCAGTTTACTGTAGCAGGCTGAAATTTGAATTTCTCGGTGTACTGTAGTTTCCCCCCTTCTTCCTTGTTGGCCTTCATGGCTAAAAACAAGAAGAAAACTGCATCTTCATGCCGATCTCCTGTGCGGACTAGGCAGTATATTCAGGCCGATCTCCCTGAAAATTCTGCTCTTGCACTAGCAGCTGTACCTGCTTGTCTTAGCTCCCCAGCCCATCCTTCTCCTCTAAAAACACTAGCGGATGGGTCCAGCCCTGACAAGTATCTGATATGTGCTGAGAATGCGTTGGTTGCTACAGAGAAAGCAATCTCCCCCTCCACCGCTGACCATGTTCGGGTTAAGGACTGTTCTGACATCGATGCCTTTGAAGAAGATGAGGTTGACTACTCTATTTCTGAGTATGCATCTGGAAGAAGTTCTAAGTTTTTCTGCTCCCCCTCTCCACTCCCTGCTTTAGGGAAGCTGGACTTGCCCTCTGGCGGTGAGCCGGTGGCCCCTCCTCCGCCATTTGGTGATTCTGGGAAATTGGCTTCCACTGCCGCTCCCCTTGTTCAACACACCTCTTCTCCAGGTAACTCTCCTGCGATTGCCCCTAGTACATGGTGTGATTTATTTGCACCTAATCCTAACCCAGGTGTCTGCCCTAAACTGTTTCATTTTTCTGAGATTAGCACTATCAAAACTTGTACGCTTCTAAATGATGACTTGACTAGTCACTCTGATATTTGGAATTTGTGCATTGTGGGCTATGTTGATGGTAAATCTCCTGGTTATAAAGCTTTGAGCAATGTTATCTCAGATACTTGGCACTGCAAAGCCAAGTTAACTATCCATGAATCTGGTTGTATGGTCGTCCTCTTATTTTGAAACCCATGACAGAATAATTTGATTTTTCTGCTGAACCTATGACCAAAGTGCCTGTATGGGTGAAATTTCCAAACCTTCCACTGAAATGCTGGTCAGTTCAGGGTCTCTCCAAGATAGCTAGTTTCCTTGGAAAGCCATTACAGAGTGACAAGTTTACAGCCACTATGGAGCGGCTATCTTTTGCTAGAGTCTTGATTGAACTTGATTTACTGGATGAACTGCCTAGTTCTATCCCTATTTGTCTTCCTAATGGCACTACTCTACATCAATCTGTTGTATATGAAAGTTTGCCGAGATTTTGCAAACATTGCCGGGTTCTTGGTCACTCTATTGGAGCATGTACTAAATCCTCTACACTTGTTGATCCTGATAAAGAGGGCTCCGAAGATATGGTTGCCCCTCTTTTTGGCCCTCCTCAGGTGCAGCGAGTTACTGCTTTTTAGCGTTTGGGGAAAACTGTGCACACTCATAAGGGGCACGCCAAGGGACAAACAGAGGCTGCACACTCCAACAAGGGGAATGACAAGGGCAAACAGAGGTTGTACACAATAATAAGGAGAATAATAAAGGAAAAACGGTTGTTGAGGATACCTGTTTGGACCCCATGCATGTGGAAGCAGATGAATGGGAGGTTATGAGAGGCAAGCACATCAAAAAACTTCAAACCCCCAAAGGCAACAATGTGCATGTTGTGGAGTTACATGCAGGGATTTCTGCCGAAGCCTCTACTAGAAGTGGAGGACGTAAGCATGCCAATAAAGCCCAAGGAAGTGGTAGGGGTCCACCTGCCACTCCTGCCAAAGGATGATTATCCATTGCTGGAATATTAGAGGGCTCAATAGCCCTCTGAAGCAGCATGAGGTTGTTAGCCTCATGAAAAGAAAGAAGATTGATGTTTGTTGCCTTTTAGAGACCAAGCTATCCTCTTCTAGAGTTGGTCTCATGCATAGATTTAGACTGAAGTCCTGGAAGTGTATCAGTAACAGTGAGGTGGCCTCCACTGCCCGAATTGTTCTTTTTTGAAACCCCAGCTCTGTAAATGTTGTTTTGTTTAACTTTTCTGCTCAAGTACTTCATGTTCTTATTACTTGTTTGGAAAGTCATTACAGTTTCACAGCTTCTTTTGTTTATGGTTTCAACACTATCTCTCTTTGGAGATCCCTATGCGATGACCTGCGGAGGTGGAGTCCTAACTCTCCATGGCTGGTCCTTGGTGATTTTAATTCGGTGCTTTCTCAGGAGGATAAACACAATGGAGCTCCTATTTTCAAATATGAGGTTACAGACTTTAGGGATTGTTGCTCAGACCTGGGGCTTGCAGATTTAAACTCGACTGGCTGCCTATTCACCTGGTCAAATGGACATGTCTGGAGCAGAATTGATAAAGTTATGGTAAGCACTCATTGGTCCACTTTGCAGAAGCAGGCTCACGTGCATTTTGATACCCCTGGGGCCTTCTCGGACCACTCCCCTTCCTATGTTCAGCTGGGTCCACGGCAGCCTTGCAGGAACAGGAACTTCAAATTTTTTAACATGTGGGCTGATCACTCTCAATTCTTGGATTTGACTGCGCAATGCTGGAATACTCCTGTTTATGGTTCATATATGTTCACTTTGTGTCGAAAGCTGAAACTGTTGAAAAGGCCTTTGAAGAATCTCAACAAACTTCATTATAGTCACATCTCTCAACGAGTTACCAGGGCAGAGGAAGAACTAGCTAGCCTTCAATCCCTTTTGCACCAAGATCGTGATAACATCCATCTTCTATCTCAGGACAAGCATCTCAGATCACAACTTTTGCACCTTAAGTCGGCAGAGCAGAGTTACTATGGGCAGAAACTCAAATTTACTTTCTTAAAGGAAGCGGACAAAGGCACTCGTTTCTTCCACGCATTGCTGAGCCAAAAGCATAGGAGAAATCATATTCCACCAATCCAGGTTCCCTCTGGCATGTATACTTCTTCGGTTGATGAGGTGGGGCATGAGTTCTTCCGATACTATAGAAGTCTCCTCGGCTCTACAAAACAAACTATCCCCATCAATGAGGATGTCATCCATTGTGGCCCCTACCTTGATGCTGCTTCTCATGATTTTCTTTTGGGACCAGTAACAGATGACCTCATCCAGCAAACACTTTTCAGCATTGGCAACGAGAAGGCCCCAGGGCCAGATGGATACTTATCCCTGTTCTTCAAGAAAGCATGGAGTATAGTTGGCGGTGAATTCTGTGCTGCAGTCAAGGATTTCTTTACTTCTGGAGAGTTGCTTAAGCAGGTCAACCATTCGATCATTGCCCTTGTTCCAAAATCATCCAATGCCAACTTGGCTGCTGATTTTCGGCCGATCTCTTGTTGCAATGTTATTTATAAGGTTATTTCCAAGATTCTTGCGGGGAGAATGGCACATGTTCTTCAGGATCTCATCAGCCCTGCCCAGAATACTTTTATAGGAGGAAGGAATATGGCTGACAATATCCACCTCATGCAGGAGCTTCTACGTCATTATGGGAGGAAGAGGGCATCCCCTAGATGTATTATCAAGATTGATTTCAGGAAAGCTTTTGACTCTATTCAGTGGTCTTTTCTGCGACAAGTCTTGCTATCCTTGGGTTTCCCTCCTCTATTTGTCCGGCTCATTATGGAATGTGTTGAGACTGCTTCTTTTTCTGTTGCTGTTAATGGGAATTTATATGGTTTCTTCAAAGGGCAATGCGGAGTTCGTCAAGGAGATCCCCTTTCCCCTTATCTTTTTCTTGCTTGTATGGAATACTTTTCTAGAATGCTTAACCAGAGTGCACAGCACACTGATTTCAATTTCCACCCCAAGTGTAGTGCTCTAGGGGTCAGCTGCTTAGCTTTTGCAGATGATGTCCTTTTACTCTATCGGTGTGATATGTAGTCAGTTAGCATTTTAAACCAGCAGCTTCTTGCTTTTGGACGAGTGTCCGGTCTTGATATTAATGCTACGAAGTCCTCTATATACTTTGATGGAGTGGGGGAAAGTGTTAAGCTTGCCATCTTGCGCCTCACTGGTTTTTTAGAAGGGAGTTTTCCTTTCCGTTATCTAGGAGTCCCTCTAAGTCCTCACAGATTATTGGCTACTCAATTCTCCCCTCTCCTTCAGAAATTGGAATCTTCTATTCAGAGCTGGATGGGGAAACTCCTCTCCTATGCTGGTCGCCTTGAGCTCATTAGATCAGTACTGCATGGCATGGTTCAATTCTGGCTCAATATTTTTCCGATTCCAGGTATAGTTATTACCAAGATCAATAGCATTTGTCGTAGCTTTCTCTGGTCTGGGAACTCTTGTTTGCCTCACTCTGCTCTTGTCTCCTGGCAAAAGGCTTGTCTTCCCAAACAGGAAGGAGGCTTGGCTCTCCTAGATATCAGGGCTCGTAACAAAGGTTTTTTGGTCAAACAGCTATGGATCTTTCACCTTAAAACAGACTCTTTGTGGATTCATTGGGTGGCGCATTATTACCTTTCTCATACCACAATCTGGGATGTGGGTGTAAGGAGCGTTTCATCACCTCTATGGAAGTCCATTTGCACTATAAAAAACTAGCTGGTAGAACAATGCGGAGGCGTTCCTGCTACAATCAACACTCTTCAAAGTTAGGATACTGGTTCGGGGACATTTCTTACTAATGCTCATGAGTTCTTTAGGTCTAAATGTGAGAGTGTCCAGTGGACTAGGGTTGTTTGGGAGGAATGGTCTCTGCCTCAGACTAAATTCATTCTTTGGCTCGCAGCCCTCGGTAGACTCCGAGCAAGGGACCGACTCAGCTACCTCTCCAGAGAAACTCTTTGTTCTTTATGCAATAGTGATGACGAGACACATGCCCATCTTTTTTTCATTTGCAGCTGGACTTCTTTACTATGGAATCGTGCTAAGAGCTGGTTAAGAATTAACCAGCCTATGTCTACACTTTCTAGTGCCATAAGCGGTCTCAATGGTAGGAGAAAAGAGCTGACGCAAAGAATGAGACGTGCGTCCCTTGCCCTGCTTGTGTATTTGATTTGGGATGAATGAAACAACCGCATCTTTGCACACAAGTCATCCTCTGTAGATGCCACATTCTGAAGATTCCAAATTCTTTTCTACACAATTTTGCATTTCCATGAAAAAGACCACTCTCTTTACCACGTTGTTGCATGAGCAAGGCCAATCGATTCCCTTCCCCTACGTGACTGCATGAGGAAGTGCGATGCTTGCTCTTGTGGTATGTTCCTCACATCAGGTTCACCTCTCTGGGTCCTCCAGGCTTTGTCTTCGGGTGGCTGTGCGCTCACATATTTTTGGGTGTTGGAATTTTGAAGATAGTACTCTCAGTTATGGTTTTTCCATAGAGAAATGCTGCTTCGTGTATGCATGGTTCATGCAGATTGGCTACACGTGCATTTTTTTGCTGTCGAGTCCACCTGCTTTTGTTCGTGGTCTCTATCCATGGCTTTTGGAATTTTGGATAGATGTAGTTAAGCATTTTTGTCTTGATGGCTTGTGGTTTTCTGTTTCCCTCGGTTATTCTTGGCACCTACATCTTTGGGTTCTTGGCACCTGTAGTAAGGTTACCTTCTCTCTATGTATGAGAAGTTTTGTTTATCTGGGTTTTATATTTTGTTTGCACTTGTTGGGAGCCTGTTTTCACTAGCTTGTTCTGTACATATGTATTTTTGGCATTCTGGTTTTCCAGCTAATATTGCTTTTTGATCTATAAAATTCTAACATTTGATAAAAAAAAAGGTATGTAATGGTTTTTCTTTATCTTTGTATTTTTTTTATTTTAATTATCATTATTTTTTTGTGTTCTTTGTTTTGTGTATTTTTACAGATAAAATCTAAAAATCAACACTATTAAGGTAAGCATTTTTTATTCCAAAATTTATTTTGAATTAATGTATTGTTTTTTTTAGTTTTGTGTATTGTTTGTTTTGTATTTAGGATGTTTTGTTTAGTGTTATTGAAATATAGAATTAAATTTAATTAGTTTATATTAATTTTAGGATATTATTGTTTTTATTTGAATAATTGTTATTTTTTAATTTATGTTATAAATGTGAATTGAAATATAGAATTAAATTTAATTAGTTTATATTAATTTTAGGATATAATTGTTTGTATTGGAATAATTGTTATTGTTGAATTTATGTTATAAATGTGAATTGAAATATAGAATTAAATTTAATTAGTTTATATTAATTTTAGGATATTATTGTTTGTATTGGAATAATTGTTATTGTTGAATTTATGTTATAAATGTGAATTGAAATATAGAATTAAATTTAATTAGTTTATATTAATTTTAGGATATGATTGTTTGTATTGGAATAATTGATATTGTTGAATTTATGTTATAAATGTGAATTGAAATATAGAATTAAATTTAATTAGTTTATATTAATTTTAGGATATGATTGTTTGTATTGGAATAATTGTTATTGTTGAATTTATGTTATAAATGTGAATTGAAATATAGAATTAAATTTAATTAGTTTATATTAATTTTAGGATATTATTGTTTGTATTGGAATAATTGTTATTGTGAATTGGTATAGATATTAGGTTGTATATATGATGTTGATGGAGATTATATGGATTGTGGTTATTGTAAAGATTGCAGGTTTGAAAACTGTGGGTAGTCTCCAATATAGGAGAGGTGTTGCCGAATTTTTATTAATGATTGAATTCCTAATGATATTAGGTTGTATATATGATGTTGATGGAGATTATATGGATTGTGGTTATTGTAAATATTGCAGGTTTGAAAACTGTGGGTAGTCTCTAGTATAAAGGAGGTGCTGCTGAATTTTTTAAAAAATAATTAAAGTTAATTTATATAATAATTCATATACATTTGTGTAGATGCATCAAATGAAATCTATAGTACATCGTCAGCAGAAGGTTGCACATAGTTCTTCTAGCAGCGAGGACATCTCCTTAGGTGCTGATCACGGCGATGCATCTGCACCACCGTGTGATGCTTCCTCTTCTACCGCAGTTTCACAGCGCAGAAGCGGCATGTCTTCATAGCGGGGTCAATTCAACCGCAAGTACCAGACACAATGGAAGGATGACCTCTCAATGTAAGTTTGTTTAGGTTTTAGTTTTTTTAATACTTATAACATAATTTATGAACAAATAATTAATTTTTTATTATTTAATTTGAGGTTCACAAACATTGAGGCTGCCAGGACAATTACATTGGCGATGAAATCGTCGATGGAGATTCCATTGTTTCAATGGAGTCAGGTCTCCAGACATCCGAGTGGAGACCTAATATTAATCAATGCCTGGTTTCGGAGATTTTAGGTAGGTGTTAATTTTTAATTTTTAGTTTATTTTTAATAAATAATTTTTTAAATTTTATATCTTGTACTCTTTTTATTTTCAATGAATTATTTATATATACAGAATAAATTTGAGTGGGATAGCGCGAACAACAATGTTGTTAGGAGAGTATGGGAGAATCACACGGCAATTAGGTAACATCAAAAATAATATTTATTTTTGATTTATAATTTTATGTTCTAAATTCTAATTAGTTACTATGGATGTAGGTTGCGTGATTTTTGGTATGACACTCAAAAAAAGGTGAAAAGATATGCGAGGGACAACGGTCTTGAAGGCTGGAATGAGGTGGCAGTTTGGCGGGAATTTAAACCGCCATTCATCTCGGGAGATATATGGGTGGCATGTATTGAGCACGCGACGTCTAAACAGTTCTCACGGCGCTCACAATCCGGAGACGCCAACCGGAACCGGGAAATTCATGGTTCGGTGACCACGCACACCGGCGGCTCTGTCCCGTTCAGCACACATGCGAAGCGGATGGTAAGATTATTTTAAATGAAATATATCGTTCATTAATTTGTTGTTGCTTATAAATATATTTCACTTGCAATCTTTTTTTTCCTTACAAGCTACATCTCTTGGACGTGAGCCGAGTCTAATGGAGCTATTTGTAGAGACGCATGTGCGGAGTCAAGACCGCCAAAAGGGGGTGCAACAGTACGTGAACAACCGTGCTCAGTATTTTGTGGTATGTTCGATCAATCAAATTATTTTGTAAGTTATTATTTTCTTGAATTGAATATGATGATTTAAAAAAAATAATTCAGGAGACCTATAATAGCCGGTTGAGAGAGAGATATAGGGACGATCCTTTGACCCAACCAAATTTCGATCCTGATTTGTGGATGGAGGTCGGATCGTCTGGTGGACCTGATAAAAATTGGGTCTACGGGCTCTCCAACACGACGGCCGATAAATTACGGTCGGCCCGTAGTGTCTCAACCGTTGGGAGCTCTCCATCAGTATCGAGCACCCAGTCAGAGGAGTTTTTAGCCTTAAAACAATAATATGAACGCCCCTCGACGGATTATGCTCAGCTCCATCAAATGGTCATGGAGATTAGATCAAAGATGGGTGATGATCCATGTGCTACTTCTTTTTGGCCGTACAGTCCCAGCAACAACCAGCCTCCTCCTCCTCCTGCGCTATTTTAATTAGTTTAATTTTGTTTTTTTAAAACATTAAATTTGTAATGAATATTTCGATGAATATTAGTTAACATTAATTTTACATTTTTAATGTGTAATGAAAATTTATTTGGTTATAAGTTTTTTAACTGTTAATAAACAATTTTTTAAAAAATATTTTAAATTTATGCCGATGGATTTACAGAGAGAATATGTTCGTCGGTATTTTAGTATTGTTTACAATATTTACGGCCGTGCCACACTTGCTGATGGACTAACCGACGGAAATCACCGATGGAATAGTTCCGTCGGTATTTCACAGAGAGTTGGAAAAAAATTATGGGTCTGTGCCACAATTACCGACGGAATCACCAACGGAATTACCGTTGAATTTTACAGACAGAATATTTCGTCAGTAACTTGGTGGGGGAATTTATTTTTTTGGCGCGCTTATCCGTCTGTATGTCCGTCGGACTTTCTGTCGGTATTTTTGTTTTTTTATTACCGACATAAATGGCGATGGAATTAGAATTACCGACGCTCATGACTCCGACAAATTTGTTTCGTCGGAGATACTGTCAGAAAAAAAAGTTCTGTTTGTACCTTTGGACTAAATTATTTAAAGTTGTGTAAGCTTGAAATATTCTGGTCAATAGATGGGTTAGGCAAAGGTATTTAATGTCATGGGGGTGGCAAGGCAGATGAGAATTGTTTGATGCTTTTACTTCAATATTCTAGCTAATCCATGTGAAAGCATATTTCATTTCATTTTCATTCAAAATATAATCCAAGATACGGAATAGAATTTGGATATATATATATATATATATATATATATATATATATATATATATATATATATGTGTGTGTGTGTGTGTTTTTTAAAAAATCTAGTTATATGCAATTTTTTTATGTGCTTGATTTTTATCAAATAAATAGAGTGTTGAGATTCGAACTTATAACCACTTGATCATTAAAACTTTAATACCATATTAAAAAACCATCTCAATCAAATATTTTACGCTTTTTGAATATTTATTAATCCCCTGTTTGCAGAACAATCATAAATTACAGGTAACCACGTACGTATAAACAGAAACTTCTTTAACTAATTCTTCCATATCCATTTTCTTTGACATAATCTTCCAATTTAGAAAATTCATTGATCGTCTGGATCTACCAGCTTGGATATTGAAGGCTTTTCTTTTCAGTTTTTCATTTCCGTATGTGTTGTTATGTCCTTTCCTGTTTCCTTGGCTTTAATTTGCCTACGGGTTTGTATTTTCCTTCCCCCTCGTTCTTTTCTCCTTTTGTTAGCTGCTGTGTTCCAATTAAGGCGTGCCTTGTTCTCATTAGGCTTATCAGAAGTAAAAAAGATCACCACAACACACACACACGCTAACAAACAGAGAGAGAGAGAGAGTATGGCAAAGCAGATTGCATTATATAGATAAGAAAACTATATAAGTGACAACAGGAGCCCTAAAGATAGAAATTACAAGGTTCTTTTGGAGGCCATCTTGAGCACATGTACTTTAGCTATACGGGTAAGAGACCGGCCTGGAGATTCAAAGACCATTCGTCTCAGATTTCTATACTTCCATATATGACAAGAAGTACGTTTTGTAACTTACATTATATGAACCCTAATAAGCTGAACGAAATTGTTTCTTCCTACCATGCTCCACTATTACAAAGCCACCATAGTACTTAGCTGCCTCGTCGCTAGTGATAACAGGCTGTTTCTCCAGACCACCATAATTTTGAGCTGCCTCATTCCTGGCAATAACAGGCTCCTTCACCATGGCTCCACGGTATGGGATGGCTATAACAGGCTCCTTCACCATGGTTCCACGGTATGGAGCTACCTCATTACTAGTGATTTCTGGCATCCGCACAGAGGAAATTTGAGCTCCATGGTAAATAAATACTTCCTGATGTCGGTATTGATGATGTTGATGTACCTGAGTTAAGGGGAGTCTTCCAGGCCTTCTAGTAATGTAAGGCCGCCCACCATGGCTATCCTCGATCAGAGCAGAGCTTTGTTTTCCTATCCTTGTGAGGCGATCTTTCTGAGGTGCCATAAGTGCAAATAACACAATATAATTCAAAGAACAATTAACACTGGAATATTGTTTGCCTTGGTACAGAATAAGTCATAGGGGAAGCGTTATATATAAGTGCGGAAAGCAGGCAGCTTGTAGCTAGCTTCCTGCTTTTTGGACCCATCACAATCAACAGAGGCTTTCAAAAGATATGGGGTTCGATCTACACTTTAGCTGATTCCATCTCCACAAGCATACCAGTCAGACACACTGTTGCTAGTTTGAATGTTGATGCAATACAAGCACTGGTATATAGCTAGGCTACTGGCACTACTAGAATAAATTCTGTATTTCAAATATCAAGAACAAGTTCCGTATTTCTAAGTGAATTCAACAAAACAGTATTACTAGTTAACAACCATTAAAGATGTGTCCTACTCATTAATGCAAAATAACCAGCAACTCTTTCTCTAAAGTAAAGCAAATAACGCTCTCGAGAGAAAGCAGCAAGACGCTGAAAACGTTATGCACCCCATTATCCAGCCTCTTTGTTGTTGGATGGGCATTGAGAGAGCTGCTGGTTCACTACTAGAAAACCAGCGAAAACCAACGAAATTACAGACGGAATTTTTTTGTCTGTAATTCTTGCTGATGGAAATAATTCTGTTTGTTTGGATAGTTGCAATGGTATGGTGACGTGAATTTTTTTCAGATGATTTTACCGACGGATTGACCAAGGGATTCATACCGAGATAGTCGTACACTAACGTGGCACTTTCACCGTCGGAATCACTGATGGAATCCCTAATGGAATCGCCGATGGAATGTATCTGTTAGGGATTCCATCGGTAAAAGTCATTATATACCCACTCTGCCGACACTCTCTTCCTCTGTTTCTCTTTCTTCTTCCCCTTCTTCTTTCCCATCCCACCTCTCCCCTCCTAAACTACATCCAACCACCCATCCCAACTCTCCACTCTTCTCAACACAATCACTCAAGTTTCTTATGCTTTTGTACGTGGTCACAATTAATATCCGTTCTTGTGGATTTTATCATTTTTTGTAAGTAAATCTATCTTTTTTAGTTTTAACATTTAAATGTGAATTTTATTGTTTTTTTAGTATATGTATTTTGTTAACGTATGTACTTGTTTGATTGTTATTTGTCAAAGAAACTTGTAGTATGAATGTATAATTTTGTAGTTGTTATAGTTTGTTTTAGATTTTGTCAAATTATATTTATTTGTAAATTGTTGAAATTTTATTTGAATTACACTGAATTAAATGTGTTGTGATGAAATACATAATAGCTTATTTAACGGGTCTGTTTTAATTGTTATCAATTATATTGCGAAGTTGTGATTTCTGTAAATTTATATATGTATAAATTTGTATGTATGAACGTTGATAGTTGATAATTGATAATGAATATTTAACATAAGTGTTTTTTTAGTTTGTTGGATCGATAATGTCGAGGAAAACCAATATTTTTGTTATGTTTTATAGAAGTTTAATAGAAGTCATGGATGATCGTTCATGGATGTATCGGGACTCACTCTAAGGATTGCGGAGGATGGATTATTGTAACGATGTTCAGGGTTTTATTACTTTCGCAACATCTATTCCGAGGAATTTTACTGATAGCGGTATTAGGTGTCCATGCAGGAAGTGTAAAAATTTAAAGTTTCTGCATCAAGATGTTGTAACGATGCATCTTCTAACCAAAGGGTTCATGGAGGATTACCTGTGTTGGTATGCACACGGAGAACTATTTATTCCTGATGAGAGCATGGTAGAACAGGTGATTAGGTCAACTTCTAGTGCTAGCAACATGCATGAAGTTCGAAATGAGAACAGTAATCCTTAAAGGAATATGGTTATAGATGCAATAAGAATGAGTGAAGGTGATGTCAGGGAATGTCCAATCGTAGAAGAAGAACCTAATGCAGATGCAACAAGATTTTTTGTTTTGTTGAAAGATTTTGACAAACCATTATGGGATGGCTGCACGAACCACAGTAAATTATCAACCGTAGCACAGGTGTTCACCATCAAGTCAGATCACGGGTTGAGTGAGGCCGGTTATGACTATCGAATGGGCAAGAAGCATTTTACCTGAAGGGAACAGGCTAAAAGAGAAATTCTATGCTGCCATGTCCATGATGAAACCCTTAGGTTTAAGATACTAGAAAATTGACATATGCCCTAACTTCTGCATGTTATACTACCTTGAAAATGTTGAGCTGACCGAGTGTATGACATGTGGGCATTCCCGTTACAAACCCAGAACTGGTCATACTGACAGTTTATAACTTGCCACCGGGGATGTGTATGAGGCCAAAGTTCATGTTTTTATCTATGATTATTCTAGGTCCGAGCAGTCTGGAGCGGAATATAGATGTTTGTCTTACTTTGTTGATTGATGAGTTGACACAGTTGTGGTCCTCTAGAGCTTTGACTTATGACATATCGAGGAAACATAATTTTGTTATGAGAGCGGCTTTGATGTGGCCTATCAATGATTTCCCAGCTTATGGAATGGTTTCTGGTTGGAGCACGTATGGAAAACTAGCATGTCCATACTGTATGGAGAACAACAAGGCATTCATGCTAACAAATAGGGGTAAAGCTTCTTTTTTTGACTATCACCGTCATTTCTTGCCGCTGAATCACAGGTACAGAAAGAACAAAAATGATTTCTTTGTTGGCAGAGTTGAAAAAGATGTTGCACCCCCGCGTCTTTCCGGTGAAGAATTGTTTGATGTTGTGTCAGAGTACGGTGACATTGTGTTTGGTCTCCAATAAGGTAAGCAAAAATTTCCTGGTTTTGGTTTGACCCATAATTAGGTGAAGCGAAGTATCTTTTGGGAGCTTCCTTATTGGAAGACCAATCTTCTCCGCCATAACCTTGACGTCATGCACATTGAAAAGAACGTGTTTGAGAATATTTTCAATACCGTCATGGATGTGAAGGGAAAGACAAAGGACAACATCAAGGCTAGATTGGATGTAGCAGTGTTCTATAACTGAAAAAATAAGGAGTTGGTTTATGATGGGTCACCGGTGGCAAAACCAAGAGCAAGCTTCGTGTTAGAGAAAAACGCACAACTACTAGTCTACAAATGGCTTAAGAGTCTGCATTTCCTCGATGGACATGCCTCCAACATATCAAGGTTGGTTAATACAGAGGAATGTAGATTATAAAGAATGAAGAGTCATGACTGCCATATATTTATGCAAACACTCATCTCATTAGCTTTTCGTGATTTGTTACGAAAGGGGATATGGGATGCACTAACAGAGGTTATTCATTTCTTTAGAGATATATGCTCCAATAAGTGATTAGTACTTAAAAGTACATTTTTATTAAGGTTTTATATCATCATTTTGCACTTGAAGTATCAATAACTTCTTAACTAGAGCATGTTTTATAATAACAAGTCTGATAATATAAGATACCTTTAATTTATGGTAAATGCTCATTTTAAATGCAGACATATATCACAATTCAAAGGATTGATTGATGTGATTAACTATTAAAAGTCAAAGGACAAAGAAAAGGCTAAGCTTAGAAAGGAGATACCGATTCAATTCAAATTGGAACACTATTCAGTTATTGGATCATATCTGGAGCTGTAGATCTTGGATTTCATTTTGATTTTTATAGATAGAAAGCTAAGAAATAAGCCTACAATGTTCATGATAGTGTAAGATCCAAATCTGCCATTTTCAAGTTCAAAGTTTGGCCACAAAAGAGAAGTCAGAGTCTATCCTGCAATCCAGCCCAAACACTGCTCAGACTTTTACCTATATATGGAGTTCTTGAAAGCAAAATGACGTGCAATTTGGCAGGTGGAAGGAAATGACAATTTCCAACAACTTTCATAAGAAGACCGGCTCAAATTCTGATGGTAACAATTAAATTTTGTCCAGACAAGAGCTTGAAGGCAATCCACCACATCCACCAGCAGCACTACTTAGTAGTTTAGCCATATCTCGAGATCTAGGGGTCCAAATGATCTGCAATTTTATGAGTGGAAAGATAAGATGATTGCCAACAACTGTCATGAAGAACACTTTGCCAAATTATGATTGCATCAATGTCATTTCATCCAGCAAAAATGCTTGAGTGCTGCTGTCCACCAAGTCCACTAAATCAATAATTGGCCACTACATCAATAATCAATTACCAAATGAATGGTTCTGAATTTTAGCCTATAGAAGAAGGCATTTGCCATTCATTTAGGAATCTTGGTTTTTCAGATCTAGATCATGTTCTTGCTCTCTCTCTCTTTATATTTTTGTAATGCTTAAGTTTTGCTTTCATTAATCTCTTCTTTATGGTTTTCATTTCCTTTACTATAATTAGTTAACTTATATCATGTTTGTGTTCTTATATTATTTATTTATGTTTTTCTTCTTCATAATGTCTAGCTAAGTTAATTATGTCAAGGTGAAAAGGTTTCACTAATGGTGTTAAATTATGTATAATATAAACTCAACATGGACTTTAATGTTTATATCCAAGAAAGTTTGCTATTAACATGTCTTATCATTTTTATCTTATTAACTCTTAATACCTTTCTCGTTAAATGGTTAATCTAGATTTATGTTGTATAACACTTGGTACATCAAATACTTGATCCTTCATAGTCTTCGGGCGACATCGTTGTTATGAGAGGAACTTGATTTGTTATCAATATAAGTTAGCATCATGAATATCTAATAAAATCTATAAGTATGGTGTTACGTAAATAAGATGATTAATATGATCATGTTGATAATTTATAAAGAATTTATACTTTACTTATCTCTAATACTATTAGTGGATCCTCTAACCTTGACATTTGTTTTTATCATTGTTTAATCTTCACATAATCTTACATCTCTAAGTCCACTTTAACTCATCATCATCGTTGTTGTTGTTGTTATTTATAATTTATATAGTTCACCTCCCTATGGTTCGACCCTAGTCTTGGCGGGTTATTTATTACTTTGATATTCGTGTCAAGTTTTTGATGCCGTTGCTGGGGAAGTAAATTCTTATATAAATTATAATATTTATGTTTCACTTTTCTTGTATCTAACTTTTGTTTCTTTTGTTTTGTTTCCTTCTTCTTTCTATTTTCTTCTTCATTTTATTCTCTTCTTACACGTGTATGAGAGTTTGGTCACGTACATTAAGTGGTAGACTTTGTAAGGTATCCTCATCATTTTTTAAAAATACAGCCAAAGAAGATAACCAATCACTTCATAATGAGCATAATGAGAATAATCGAGTTAGAGCACTAAGAGACAACATGAATCCAACAAGAACAAGTGCACCATCATGTATATTTTTCCCTCCTGAAGCATCTCACTTTAATTTTAAGCCAGACATTATTCAACTTTTACCTTCTTTTCATGGCTTAGATCTAGAAAATCCATACTTGCATTTGAGAGAATTTGAAGAAGTCTGTAGCACCTATAATGACTTAAATTGTAGAATGAATACCATCAGATTAAAGCTTTTTCCTTTTTTCATTAAAAGATAAAGCTAAAACATGGCTACAAAATCTTAGGTCAGGATCCATTCATGCTTGCGATGAAATGCAACAATAATTTTTAAAGAAGTTTTTTTCGTCTCACAGAACAAACTCTTTCAAAAGACAAATCATCACTTTCACTCAAAAACCAGGAGAAACATTTTACCAATGTTGGGATAGGTATCGAGATTTGCTTAATACTAGCCCTCATCATGGTTTTGAAACATGGAGATTGGTTTCACATTTTTATAAAGGGTTAACACCTAAAGATAGGCAAATGATGCAATTGATGTGCAATGAAACTTTTGAAAATAAAGACCCTGATGAAGTAATAGAGTACCTAGACTTGCTAGCTGAAAATGCTCAAAATTAGAACACTACAGGCACTTATGAGGCACCAGGTAAAACTCAATCTCATACATCTAGTGGAGGTATATAGAACCTTAGGGAAGATCATGACCTCCAAGCCAAATTTGCATCTTTAGCTAGAAAAGTCGAAGCACTTGAATTTAAAAAGAGTGGTCAATTAAAATCTATTCAAGACATTGTGTGTCAAATCTGTGAAACAAATGAACATGCAACCAATGACTGTCCAACTTTGCCTTCTTTCAAGGAATGCCTCCATGAACAAGCCTATACTTTAAATAGTTTCCAAAGGCCCAATCATAACCCATACTCACCAACATACAACCCTGGTTGGAGAAATCACCCAAATTTCAGTTGGAAGAGTAGTAACAATAATGCACAAACTTCACAACCACCGTTTCAAGCACACCATAATTTCCAAAATTCTCATGGATATGCACCTCCTTATGCTCCACCTCCTATAAGAAATATTGAGGAAACATTGCATGCATTCATTGAAAAGCAGGAGACAATCAACACTCAAAATGCCCAAACCATGGCAGATCTAAAAGATGCTCTTGCAAAATTCACATCTACTCTCAGTTTTCAAGAAAAAGGTAAGTTTCCATCTCAACCACAACAAAATCCCAAAGGGCAATACTATGTAAATGCAAATAGTTCTGGAGGCCAACACATGAATCAAGTCAAATCAGTCATCACTCTTCGCAGTGGTAAGGTTATTGAAAAACCCACTCTTGAACCTTGTGAGAAAGATGAGTTAATCTTCGAGGGTAAGGAAGGGGTTGAATCTTAACATATAAAGACCCTGGTTGTCCTATAATTTCTTGCTTTATTGGAGAACATAAAATTGAAAGAGCTTTACTTGATCTTGGAGCTAGTGTGAATTTACTTCTATATTCAATCTTTAAGAGTCTCAATCTAGGTGAGTTAAAACCAACTTTTGTAACTCTTTTACTTGCTGATAGATATGTAAAAGTGCCTAGAGGAATAGTTGAAGATGTGTTAGTACAAGTTGATAAATTCATTTATCCTGTGGATTTTGTTGTCTTAGATACACAACCTGTTGATGCATGTAATTCAATTCCTGTTATTTTAGAACGTTTGTTTCTTGCAACCTCTAATGCATTGATTAATTGCAGGAATGGATTGATGAAGTTATCATTTGGAAACATGACATTGGAGATGAATATTTTCAACATTTACAAGCAACCTAGAGATAATAATGATTTACAGGAAGTGGACTTTATTAAAAAATTAGTTCATGATCAATTTGAAACTATTTCCAGTAAAAATGAGTTTAATGAATCTGAGAATTTGCAAATGGTTTATTTTCAGGAAGAATCGAAGACAAGTAATAGGAGACCGCAAATTGAAGAATTGCCACTATGATCAATTGAGTCTATACCTTCAAGTGTTCAACCACCAAAACCTCATTTGAAGTCGTTACCATTCAATCTCAAATACTCATTTTTGGGAGAAAATGAAACTTTTCTAGTAATAATCTCTTCCAAAATTAATGCACATCAAGAAGGTAAGTTATTACAAACTCTGAAAATGCACAAAAATGCATTAGGATGGACCATAGTTGACATAAAAGGAATTAGTCCTTTGATTTGCACACACAGGATTTATTTGGAGGAAAATGTTAAACCCTCTAGAGAAATGCAACGAAGGCTTAATCCTAATATGAAAGAAGTAGTGAGGAATGAAGTCATCAAGCTTCTAGATAATGGAATCATTTATCCTATTTCTGACAGCAAATGGGTAAGTCCTACCCAAGTTGTACCCAAGAAGTATGGAGTCACTATGATAACAAATGAGAAAAATGAGTTAATTCCAACTAGAACTATTACTAGTTAGTGCATGTACATTGACTATAGGAAACTTAATTCAATGACTAGGAAAGATCATTTTCCTTTACCCTTCATGGATCAAATCCTAGAAAGAGTTGCAGGTCATGAATTTTATTGTTTCCTAGATGGTTATTCAGGTTACAACCAAATTAAAATTAGATTGGAAGATCAAGAGAAAACTACTTTCACATGTCCATTTGAAACTTTTGCATATTGAAGGATGCCTTTTGGATTATATAATGCACCAGCCACATTTCAAAGATGCATGCTTAGCGCCTTTTGGATTATATAATGCACCAACCACATTTCAAAGATGCATGCTTAGCATATTCAATGATATGGTTAAACGTTTTCTCGAAATTTTTATGGATGATTTTTCTAGTTTTGGCGATTCATTTGATGATTGTTTAACTAACTTAGAAAAGGTTTTGAGCAGGTGTGAAGAAAAGAATCTTGTGCTGAATTGGGAAAAATATCATTTTATGGTAACAAACGGCATTGTTCTTGGTCACATTGTTTTGTCGAAAAGAATTGAGGTTGACAAATCTAAAATCGAGTTAATTGCCAACTTGTCAACACCAAAATTTGTTAAAGATGTTAGATCATTCTTAGGACATGGGTTTTTATAGAAGGTTCATCAAAGATTTTAGTGTCATATCTAAGCCATTGTGTAACCTTCTAACAAAAGAGAATGTTTTTGAATGGACTGAACAATATGAAGAAGCCTTTGTTAAACTTTAAAACTTGCTTACTTCTACTCCTATCATTCAACCTCCTGATTGGTCATTACCTTTTGATATAATGTGTGATGCTAGTAATTATGTCGTAGGTGTTATCTTAGGATAAAGAAAAGATAAGAAACTCTATGTGATTTACTATGCAAGTAAAACTTTAAATAGTACTTAAATGAATTACACTACTATTGAAAAGGAATTACTTGCAGTAGTATTTGCATGTGACAAGTTCAGATCTTATCTTGTTGGCTCACCTGCTGTTGTTTTTAGTGATCATCCAGCTTTGAAATATCTTCTTTCAAAAAAGAATTTTAAGGCTAGATTGGTACGATGGATTTTGTTACTTCAAGAATTTGATATCACAATCAAAGACAAGAAAGGCACCGAAAATGTTGTCACGGATCATTTGTCAAGATTGACAATAGATTCCACAACTGACATCACATAAATCAATGATTACTTTCCTGATGAATATTTACTTTCTGTTGCTACAATGCCTTGGTTTGCTAATATTGTTAATTTTCTTGTTTCAGGATATTTGCCAGCTCATTGGAGCACCTAAGACAAAAGAAAGTTCTTGAACGAAGTGAAGAACTTTTATTATGATGACCCTCATTTATTCAAATATTGTCCTGATCAAATATTTCGAAGATGCATTCCTGACAATGAGGTAAGTAGTGTCATTAAATTTTGTCATTCTTAGGCATGTGGGGGTCATTTCTCATCAAGAAAGACAACTGCAAAAATCTTACAAAGTGGATTTTACTAGCCCACCATGTTCGAGGACATGCATGCATTCTGCAAGATTTGTGAAAATTTGCAAAAGTTGGGATCTATTTCGAAACATGACATGATGCCTTTAAATCCTATTCTTGTCATTGAGATCTTTTATTGTTGGGGTATAGATTTCATGGGTCCATTTCCTCCATCATTTGGTTTCTTGTACATATTAGTCATAGTAGATTATGTTTCAAAATGGATAGAGGCAATTCCAAGTCGAAACAATGATCATAAAACAGTGATAAAGTTTTTGAAAGAAAATATCTTGAGTCGATTTGGAATTCCTTGAGCCATGATAAGTGATGGTGGAACACATTTCTACAACAAGTCATTTGAGTCTTTAATGAAGAAATATGAAATCATACATAAAGTTGCCACCCCTTATCACCCTTAAACAAGTGGACAAGTAGAACCTGCTAATAAGGAGATCAAACAGATCTTGAAGAAAACAGTGAACCCTAATAGGAAAAACTGGTCTTTAAGACTTAATGATGCACTTTGGGCTTATTGAACTACTCATAAAACATCATTAGGTATGTCACCTTATAGACTAGTCTATGGAAAACCTTGTCACTTGCCTGTGGAACTTGAACATAAAGCTTATTGGGTTATCAAAGCTTTCAATTCAAACCTTGATGATGCTAGTCAGCTGCGAAAATTACAAATAAATTAGCTTGAGGAAATAAGAAATGATGCATATGAAAATTCAAGCATTCATAAAGCAAGAATCAAAGAGTTTCATAACAAGAAAATACTGAGAAAAACATTCAATGTTGGTCAAAAAATCTTGATTTATAATTCTCAACTCCATTTATTTCCTGGAAAACTAAGATTAAGATGGAGCGGTCCTTTTATTGTGAAACATGTGTATCCATATGGGGTCTGTGATATCGAGAATCTAAAGAATGGTAATGTTTTTAAGGCAAATGGACATCGTTTGAAAGTTTACTTTGATAATTTTTCAGTTGAAAATGACTCCATTGAATTGGGTGATCTTGTATGTAAAGATTGATTCTTTTTCTCACATTGTTTTTGTGTTTCTTTTTGTGTGACCTTTGTTATGCTAGTTTCTCTCACCCTGGTCAAATGGCGGATAACGATACTTCGTGACTCTTAAGTCGGTTCTTTCAGTTTCCCATGATAACTGATATTTGTGTATATATTTGTGCAATTGTTTTCTCTTTCTCCCTTTGCATTTCTTTTCCACTTCTCATCTAAAAAAAAAGGGACAATTGAAAAATTAAAAAAGTATTTTCCCGCTCTGCCATAGAATACAATTACAAAAATTTATCGTGCTAGGTGTGAAAGATTGAGATTGTTAATGAACCATAGAATTCCTGAAGATATTCGCTGGCTAATTGAAGCAAAGGTCTGACTATCAGGTGAGTCCTCCAATTCTTTCATTTCATTCATGCATGGAACAGGTAAAAGCACTTTTGCAAAGAAACATCATGCAAAACGACTGAAAGTCTATCACAGATGTGCTAAATGGACTTGTAATGCAAAATATCATTCTTTAGGAATGGTATCTGTAAACCGTGAAGATAAAATACCGTAAGGGGTCTTTACATAATCTTCTATTGACTCTTGAGACGCACCCTAATGGAGATGTGCATCATGCAATTCATGATTTATAGCCACAATTCCATAACGAACATGCTAGACATAGTCTTGGGAATCTGACTAAAAAAGACCATGTTTACCAGTTTTTAAGAAAACTGGATGGGAAGTTTATCATCGACCCATAGAGGAAGATGTGAGCCATAATCACAGCTGCTTGTACATACACATGTTATCTTTAAATGTGCATGCACATGTTATATTTTAAAAAATAACAAAATAACAAAATAAAAAAGAGAAAAAGTGAGAGAGACTCCACCTTGCCTATATATAGCTGGTATGATTGCATTTTCAATTTCTCATCTATAAAATCTTCTCATCCTTCCCTTCATTTCTACTCAACCCACACATTCAACATATATCGAAGTGTGTAAAAATGACAGGTTCCTCAAGTCATCAAATAAGAAATATTTGTGTTTTCGGTGGATCCAGTCTTGGGAAAGAAAAGAAGTTTTTAGAATTAACAAATCATTTTGGTCAGGTATTAGCTAAGAGAAAGATTTATTTAGTGTATGGCGGAGGCAGCCTCGGTTTAATGGGGGGGTGTCAATAACTGTATTTTTAGGAGGCAGTCAAGTTTTGGGGGTCGTCCCCAAAGCTTTAGCAAAAGAGGACCTCCTTGGAAAAACAATTGGAGAGGAACTATAAGTCTCCACAATATCTGATCGACTGAATACAATGTTTAAACACGCTGATGCCTTTATTGCCTTACCAGGTGGTCTGGGCACATTAGAAGAGATCTTTCATATTTCCTCTTGGACCCAACTACATATTCACCATAAACCTATCGGTTTGTTAAATGTTAATGGTTTTTATGATAAATTGTCGTCTTTTCTTGATCAAGCTGTGGAACAGAAATTTCTAACATTTTCAGCACGACAAATCATAATCTCTGCTGCTCCTGCTGAATAATTGATTGACCAACTACAATCTTTCATCCTTATCATTGATCCCTCCATGAGTCGCATACATTGGTCAACTAAGGAAAGCCATAAAAAGCTTACATTGGATTTAGGCCTTCGTTTGTGAAACCTTGTGTCTTTTGGTTTTATTAATAGCATATTATTTTGTTTTGTTATTTCTTATATTTGTTTAAGTGTGTTTCATGTTTATCAGTGTTCGTTGTTTCAGGTGATGTCTTCTATACTCTATCTTTCTACCTTAGAACATTGAGGACAATGTCTCGTTATGGTTGGGGGAAAAGGGTAGTCGATACTTAAAAAAATTAATTAACTATGTTTTCTATTTGCAAAACCGTTGTTACTAAGATGGTAAAGTCAAGGAGTTCTTTTGTTAAAGTGACTCTTGAGATGCATCTTAGTAAACATTCTTAACACGGTTTACAAACTCTCACATTATTATCAATTGATTCTGCTTATATACTAATTTAACAAGTATTCTTAAACCTTAATTTTCACACACTTTAACATATGATTATGGGTTGCATATTGGATTATTACATTATTTATGTTCTTTTGTTAAAAGTAACAAATAAAAACGTAGATAAGTTTGGTTTCGTAGCCTCTATAATTTAAGCAATTAAGCATGAAGGGGTGTTTTAACACCTAATACCATAAAGTCAACTGACTTGGGAGCTATTGGCCCAACGCTTGTTACATGGGTTGAGGAGAAAAGCTTAAAGGAATCAAACATTGCATTATCTACATATCAGTATCTGCAACCCGAGTTATTAAGCTCGAAGGGGTGTCTTAACACCTAATGCCCTAAGACCAACTAGTGTAGGAGTCATTCGCCGAAAGCTCATTACATGGGTTAAATATGCATTGTGTTTTAAGTTATATATATATATATATATATATATATATATATATATAAAGAAAAAAAAAGAAAAAAAAGATAATAATCCCAACCCGAGGAAGTTAACCTTAAACATTGGAACAAAATATTGTTTTCTTCAAATAAAAGCCCCATCATCTATATTTTCATACATTTGAGCACATAAAAAAAAGGGTTTATTAATATTTTGTTTAAGAGGTATTGAGCATATATATATAAATTTAATAAGAGTTTGTTTACTTTAATATATTAATGGAAGTTAAATGATGAATGCCTTGCTTTGTGGAACTTGCAAATTTTTTTTTGTTTTAATGCTTTGATTAATAGAGACTAGTAATAAGCTGGTTGGGGAGTGTGATTAGTACTTAAAAGTGCATTTTTATTGTCGCACCCTCGCGGCGGAGCGCGGCATCGCGGCGACCATCAGTTGATTTCGGGGTCTTTTGTTTTATTGTGAACACGGGAGTCGCCACCTAGTATTATGGTCACTAGGAAACCTAACTGGTCTTTCAGTGATTCTAAGACAAGGGACTGGTTGCGTAAAGGGAAGGTGTTAGCACCCCTAGACGCCCTACCTAAGGTAAGCTGCTTGATGTTTGGTTTGTCTTATAATTGCTATGGTGTTGGTGTTTTCTAATCCAATCAGTTTTTCTCGATTTAATTCTAACTAAATTTATTAAGATAGAAATCCAAGAAGATTCCATGTGCTTTACAAGCTCATTTTTCCCTTGGTATTTCAAGAGTTTGCGACTCGTAAATCACAAGGAGGAAGGATAAAAATTTAAAAATCTAGGGTGCTTTGAAAAACTTTTTTTTTTGTCTTGGTGTTTTATACTCTCACGGTTCGTAAACCGTGGAGTAAAAATTTGAAATGTCCTCGATTATAATTAAGGCTTCTTTCAATAATGTGTGCGGATTTATTATTCCTAGAAAATTATTTTGGATATTTACCACTCCGGGTTTCTTTATCCAAATATTAACAGTGAATAATAACAAATTATTCCCAATCATATTTTGGATATTCGTCCTTTAAGGATTTCTTTATCCAAACATTAATGGTAAATAATAGATGAATTCCCCCTAAAATAAGATTTTTATATTTTTTGGAATATTGGCCAATACCCTTTGGAGTTTTACAAACATGTTGTAAAATCCAAAAATGCAAGAAAATAATTTTTGTTGTGTTTAAGAAATCCATGCAAAAACACATTTTCAAAACTTTCAATATTCTTTGTATATATATAAAAAAGAGCATTCAAAACATGTTAGGGTATTGGCCGTATACAACACCCAAGAAATTGTTTTTGATATATATATGTATATTTACCGCAGTTGCGTCGAAAAACCGGGTATTCTAAATACGAGAGTGGTATATATTTTTTTTACATAAAGAAAAATTCAGACTTCAAAATAAATATTTCAGAAAATAAATCTCTTTCTCTTTATTTTATCTTTTTTTTCAAAAAAAAAAGGAAGTTCGGCTGGGTTAGTTGCCCAAACAAGTGACCCAGTTGGACACAAAAAAGCGGGCGCATTTTTTAACTTAAGAAGGTTGGCGAATACTGTTCAAGTGAATTAATTCACTTGAACAGTGCAAACTCAAAACAGAAAAATGCATGCTGTGGGGTGAAGAGAAAAAAACAAACCTGAGAACAGAAGCGAAGAAGTTGCAGCGACGTTGTTCGTTTGTTTTAAATATTTTCCTGCAGATCCTTGTGCAGCTAATAATAACCAGAGACTGAAAAAATCACTTGTGCCTCCTTAGCTACTAGTAGATGACGGGAGAAACAAGGATATTGAAGCTGATGTGATGGTGAATTGAACGTTCTTCTTCTCTTGCTTTTAATGGTTTCCCCGTCGCCTGCCTCTCCTTTCTCCTCTCTTTTGTTTCTTTCACAGTGACGAAAGGATGTATGGGAACCAAAGGCTCTATGAATCAAAGAACGAAACCCCTCTGTTCCCCTGTCACCTGCGTTTTTACTAACTCCCTGCCTCTCGTGTTTTTCTTCTTTCTTTTGCTGTGTTCGTTTTTCTTTCTTTTCTCTCTATTTTTTCTCTTATTTTTCTGCTCTCCTTTGTTGTTCTTTTTCCTCTATTCTCTCCTCTCTTTTCTTTCTGCTCTCTTTTTTTCTCTTTTTCTGCTCTCTTTCTGCCGCTTTTTTCCCCCCCGTTTTCTGTCTCCTTTTTATGCTCTCTCTTTTCTGCATTTTCCACCCCTTTTTAAGTCAGCAGCCGAGGCTTCTATATAGCCTATACAGGACTTTACTTAGGAAACAAATATTACATTAACTCTAGGGTGTATTCTCGGGTGAGCAGAAATAGGAAACAAGAATGTTTGATTTTGATTTTGTGATCAGCACTGATTTCTTTCCTAGTTAGAGGATGGTGTGGCTCTTTTCTTTCCTTGCATAGGGCCAGCTGCTCCCTTTGAAATGAGTCAATAAAAACGTGGTCTCAAGCTCTCCAATCAGCAAGACAAACATGGAAACTAGCAGGAAATTTGCAGAGGAAAAAAATGAAAGAAATCAGATGGGTAAGGGTGCATGCAAGGTCTTATTTTTCTTATTCGGTGTGGTAAATATCCTGTCATTTATGATGATCCCACCCCCCTTTCCAACTTTCAATATCATTCTTCAATTCAATCCCTCATTTTAACACTTTTCGATTCAGTCTTTGGTCCAAAAAAAATCCTTCGAATCAGTCCCGCGAACTTGGGCTATATCCTTCCCGCGGTAGAATTTTCTGCCCTCACGTTAGATATTTAAATGGGAATATCTTGAGCTTCTGATATCGAAATCAAGTGATTCAAAAGCTCAAATTCATCTACGCGTCTAGGACTACAACTTTGATGAAGCAGTCAAAGTGAGATAAAATCTTTTTACAAAACAGAGACTGGCAGTAATCTAGTTGGTTAAAAGGTTTTTGATATGACAATACTGAGCATCCAAATCTGACTGAGAATCTGCTCTAAGAAAAATTGTCCCTAGGACCTAATAAAGGTGTACGTCAATTTTTCAACATGTAATGAGTGACAGGATATACCTAGGATGGTCAAATATCGTACGAAACTGAGTCAGAATCAGAGCCTAAGTTGGAACCAAAAAATTGCGACAGCAGCATAACTATTTTTTTAGTGCAAATTCTGAGGGATTTATTCAACCTTAAAGACCAGATAAAAAAGATTGAATTTAGCATTATGAAGACTCCTGATCAACCTAATAAAACCTGATGATTTTGGTAGTAAAGGGGAAGGATAAAAAGAGCAGAAAACAGCTCAAATAAGGTTTCAAAAAACAAAATATTTCTTTCTGTGCTTTTGTCAATCTTCTGGCAAATATGAGTTAAACTCCTACACTCTGTTCAAAAAAGGTATACACCGTCTCCAGCACGTAGGGTCCAAAATTTAGTAACAACATTTATCAAGGTTTTATATCATCATTTTGCACTTGAAGTATCAATAACTCCTTAACTAGAGCATGTTTTATAATAACAAGTATGATAATATAAGATAGCTTTAATTTATGATCAATGCTCCTTTTAAATACAGGAATATCTCACAATTCAAAGGATTGATTGATGTGATTAATTATTGAAAGTGAAAGGACAAAGAAAAGGCTAAACTTAGAAAGGAGATACCGATTCAATTTAAATTGGAACACTGTTTAGTTATTGGGTTATATTTGGAGCTGTAGATCTTGGATTTCATTTTGATTTATATGGATAGAAAGCTAAGAAATAGGCCTACAATGTTCATGAATAGTGTAAGACCCAAATCTGCTGTTTTTAAGTTTCAAGTTTGGCCACAAAAGAGAAGTCGGAATATGTCCTACAATCCAGCCCAAACACTGCTCAGAATTTTACCCATATCTGGAGTTCAAGAAGGCAAAATGATGTGACATTTGGTGGGTGAAAGGAAAGGACAATTTCCAACAACATTCAGGAAGAAGACTAGCTCAAATTCTGATGGTAACAATAACATTTCATCCAGACAAGAGCTTGAGGGCTATCCACCACGTCCACTAGCAACATTACTCAGTAGTTTAGCCATATCTCAAGGTCTAGTGATCCAAATGCTTTGATATTTTATGGGTGGAAAGATAAGATGATTGCCAACAACTGTCATGCAGAACACTTTGCCAAATTCTGATTGCTTCAATGTCAGTTCATCCAGCCAAAATGCTTGAGTGTTGGTGTCCACCAAGTCCACTAAATCAATACTTGGCCACTACATCAATAATCAATTACCAAATGAATAGTTCTGAATTTTGGCCTATAGAAGGAGGCATTTGTCATTCATTTAGGAATCTTGTTTTTTTAGATTAAGATCATGATCTTGCTCTCTCTCTTTATATTTTTGTAATGCTTAAGTTTTGCTTTCATTAATCTCTTCTTTATGCTTTTCATTTCCTTTACTATACTTAGTTAACTTATATCATGTTTATGTTCTTATATTGTTTATTTATGTTTTTCTTCTTCATAATGTCTAGCTAAGTTAATTATGTCAAGGTGAAAAGGTTTCACTAATGGTGTTAAAATATGTATAATATAAACTCAACATGGACTTTAATGTTTATATCCAAGAAAGTTTGCTATTAACATGTCTTATCATTTTTATCTTATTAACTCTTAATACCTTGCTTGTTAAATGGTTAATCTAGATTTGTGTTGTATAACACTTGGTACATCAAATACTTGATCCTTCATAGTCTTCAGGCGACATCGTTGTTATGAGAGGAACTTGATTTGTTATCAATATAAGTTAGCATCATGAATATCTAATAAAATCTATAAGTATGGTGTTACGTAAATAAGATGATTAATATGATCATGTTGATAATTTATAAAGAGTTTATACTTTACTTATCTCTAATACTATTAATGGATCCTCTAACCTTGAGATTTGTTTTTATCATTATTTAATCTTCACATTTATCTTTCATCTCAAAGTCCTCTTTAACTCATAACCATCATCATCGTCGTCGTCGTCGTTGTTATTTATAATTTATATAATTCACCTCCCTGTGGTTCGACCTCGGTTTTGCCGGTTTATTTATTACTTTGACACTCCTACACTTGGGATAAGACATCAACTCTTTGATCGTGTTAGCAAGTTGAATGTTGATCACATTGAAAGGCTTGAAACGAATATCGTTGAGAGAATATGCAAACTTGAGATGATATTTCCTCCATCATTTTTTGACTTAATGGAGCATTTTCCCGTACATTTACCGTTTGAGGTAAAAGTTGGAGGCGTCAATATGTGAGGCCTATATTGTTGAGGAGATCTCAACATTTATCTCATACTATTTCGAACCTCATTTGAGAAAGAGGATAAATCGTGTTCCACGATATGATGATGGTGGTGAAGTGTCTTCAAGTGGGAACTTGTCAATATTTTACAATCCTGGACGACCCACTACTAAAAATGTCGTGAGGGGAAGATATTTGTGTGAAATAGAGTTCAGACAAGCACACAATTATCTCCTATTTAACTGTGATGAGCTGAGACCTTTTATTAAGTAAGTAGATGTTCGACTTAAACTTTGTCAAGACTGTACTATTTATGTTTTGTGATACCATACACTCATATAATTTAGAACAACCTTGCAGGCAACATCGACGATACTTACTGTCCAATAACTCACAGCTCATCGAATCCCAGATCTTTCAATTACAAGATGAACAATTTGCCACATGGTTTAGAACACATATAAGTCCTATCACAAACTCATTATCTCTTTCAATGCAATTAATTGTACGCCAATATTACATAATATCCATTTATTTATTATTGTTGTATTTAATTTACAAGGTTTATCAAATGGGAGGTAGTGCTGCTATTTCACTGTCTTTACTAAGCCTCGGCCCTGAAAGAAAAGTCAAGTGCTATAGCGGATATTTTTTCAATGGATATGTCTTTCATACTGAAGAATACGGGCATAGAAGAAAGACATACAACAACGGTGTTTGTATTAAGGGATCGACTTCTAGTGAGTTTAAAGTTGACTACTATAGTAGATTGGAAGAGGCCATCAAACTGCAATATCATAGCGAGCAAAATAGAGTATTTTTATTCAAATATTATTGTTATGACACAACTGACAGAGGAATCAGAGTTGATCCTCATTATGGTCTCGTTGAAATCAACTCAAAAGCTAGACACTACAACGTAAACGACGTCTTTGTTTTCGCAAAGCAATGCCAACAAGTTTATTGCACATACACCCCTTTATTTAGAAAGGATTGATCAAGAGTTGATTGGTTATCCGTTTTATAAAAAAAACCCAAGGGTCGTGTCGAGGTTATTCAGGATGAGAACGAAGACACAAGTCTGATAAATGATGTCTTTCAAGCTAGTGAGTTGGTTAAACCATACAGAGTTGCTCCTTCGATTGACTTAGAAGAAAATTCCAATTTTCGTATTTCCAACGATAGTCTTGTTGATGTTGATGAGGAGTTGAATGTTGTTTTGAGCTCTAGTAGTGGAAAAGAGAATGTTGTTGAAGAAGATGATAACCAAATTGAAGAGTGCGATGAAGCTGATGATAACAATTCAATTGAGGATGATGATGAAAATTCTGACTAAGTAAACATGTTGTAAAGCCTTATTTTTATAATGTAATATTTTAGAACATGAAATATTTATTCTTCTTTAATTGTCAACTCTTGTTATTGAGTTGTATGTGCTGTAAATTTGCAATTAAGGGGATAGACAAAAAATAAAAAATATTGATGGTTTCACCGACGGACTATAACATGTTGTTATTTCACAGAGAGTTGAAAAATAATTACCGGATTGTGCCACAATCACCGATGGATACACCGACGGACTATAACCCGTCGTTATTTCATAGAGAGTTGAAAAAAATTATTAAAAGCTTGATGTATATTATAAGATGCACAAGATTTAATATCACATATTTAGTTATAAAACAAAGTATATTTATCGATAATCCAGGTTTGGACTATGGACCAAACTATACTGGGTATCCTATGATATTTATACTGGGTATCCTATGATATTTGAGAGATATTAAAAACTCAAAATCCACTATATTTACTAATTAAATGTAGTTCAAAACATTATATTTACTAATTAAATCCGATAATACTTCACTAGGAAGATTCAAACCCGAAAGCTACATATTATGATATAGTGACCTATCAATTTACTATATTTCTTTAATTTTGTAAATCTTCATATACCGGTTAGTCAATTTACATTAATGTGTAAGATTGTTGAAAAAAAGATTATTGAGTACATTTGGAGTCAAATTAAAAATGAAATTCATCTATTTTTTGGGGTTAAAGCTTTGTTGAGAAAGTTCTCCAACTAACATATCTAATTAAAATGTCTAAAACTGATTTAGGATGAATAAAAAATTAATCTAAAAAACCCATTAGTGAAATTGGTAGAAATAAAAAAATAAAATAAAATTTAACCATAAAGCTTTATATGGTATTGATAAGGGTTGTTTATATATTTTCTCTTCCAAGGTCTATATATACAGGCTTTTTTTGGTTTATTTAAAATTATTAAAAAGAAAGTATTATTTCTAAATTATTTTTCTCTATTTGTTGTATTATGTTGTTATTCAAGTTTTCGAGAGTGTGCCAGTTTTTTAAATTTGCTTAGTTTTAGTGTTGAAGTTATAAGTAGTATGATCGTTGAATCATATGAGGTAATTTACATTTATCACTTACATAAATTGACAGGAAAAAATATTATTTTTTCAATTTAATTTGCGACTCAACAAGTGTGATTTAAATTGTTCATATATTTTTTATTAGCATGATAGTTTAGTTTCTCATATTTCTTTATGATATAGTTGAGAGTAATTTTGAACATTTAACGTTGTTTCGTTCTTTCAAGGGAAGATTCTAATATATTTTTATCCTACTTCAACAATATCTATCTGTTGCCAAATTAGCTCGAATATTTAAATTATTTCCTTTTGCATGGAGTGTGAAGGCTAACAGTGACCTTTGGACTAAACCACAAGATGCGCCAAAATGGATCCTCAGGGACCAGGAAAAAAAAAGTTCTGTTTCTACCAATTTTTCGTGTCCTGAAAAAAGTTCTGTTGGTATATTTAAAGTTGTGTAAGCTTGAAATATTCTGGTCAATAGATGGGTTAGACAAAGGTATTTTAATGTCATGGGGGTGGCAAGGCAGATAAGAATTGTTTGATGCTTTTACTTTAAAATTCTAGCTAATCCATGTGAATGAATTTGGATATATATATATATATATATGATTGAGAGATAAGGTAAGGATATATATTGTTAGCTATCATTTTCTTTTCGTGGGCTGGTTTTTTCTTATTTAAAAAATCCAATTATATGCAATTTTTTTATTATTAGAGGCGAGTCTATATAATGTCAAAAAACCATCTCAACCCAATAGTTTAAGCTGCTAAGTAAAGTTCCCCTTAAGTGAAAGCTTGAAACTTGCACATGCTCACATTACCTTGTGCTTGATTTTTATCAAATAAATAGAGGTGGTGAGATTCGAACTTGTAACCACTTGGTTATCAAGACTTTGATACCATATCAAAAAACCATCTCAACCCAATAACTTAAGCTGTTAGGTAAGGTCCCAAGATATGATTTATATTATTCTCTAACATATAAAACCTTTTAGCTAATATGATTTTTTTAATTTATATTTTTTAAAAATTCATTTATAAGTGCTCTATTTTTATTTTATTTCAATGGTGAAATTATAGGATATTTAGATTTACATTGTTATTTTTTAAATCAAGTAAAAAGCATATCAAAATCTCATGTATGAATTCTACCACGCTTTTCCAATATTTATTAATCCCCTGTTTGCAGAACAATCATAAATTACAGGTAACCACGTACGTATAAACAGAAACTTCTTTAACTAATTCTTCCATATCCATTTTCTTTGACATAATCTTCCAATTTAGAAAATTCATTGATCGTCTGGATCTACCAGCTTGGATATTGAAGGCTTTTCTTTTCTGTTTTTCATTTCCGTATGTGTTGTTATGTCCTTTCCTGTTTCCTTGGCTTTAATTTGCCTACGGGTTTGTATTTTCCTTCCCCCTCGTTCTTTTCTCCTTTTGTTAGCTGCTGTGTTCCAATTAAGGCGTGCCTTGTTCTCATTAGGCTTATCAGAAGTAAAAAAGATCACCACAACACACACACACGCTAACAAACAGAGAGAGAGAGAGAGTATGGCAAAGCAGATTGCATTATATAGATAAGAAAACTATATAAGTGACAACAGGAGCCCTAAAGATAGAAATTACAAGGTTCTTTTGGAGGCCATCTTGAGCACATGTACTTTAGCTATACGGGTAAGAGACCGGCCTGGAGATTCAAAGACCATTCGTCTCAGATTTCTATACTTCCATATATGACAAGAAGTACGTTTTGTAACTTACATTATATGAACCCTAATAAGCTGAACGAAATTGTTTCTTCCTACCATGCTCCACTATTACAAAGCCACCATAGTACTTAGCTGCCTCGTCGCTAGTGATAACAGGCTGTTTCTCCAGACCACCATAATTTTGAGCTGCCTCATTCCTGGAAATAACAGGCTCCTTCACCATGGCTCCACGGTATGGGATGGCTATAACAGGCTCCTTCACCATGGTTCCACGGTATGGAGCTACCTCATTACTAGTGATTTCTGGCATCCGCACAGTGGAAATTTGAGCTCCATGGTAAATAAATACTTCCTGATGTCGGTATAGATGATGTTGATGTACCTGAGTTAAGGGGAGTCTTCCAGGCCTTCTAGTAATGTAAGGCCGCCCACCATGGCTATCCTCGATCAGAGCAGAGCTTTGGATTCCTATCCTTGTGAGGCGATCTTCCTGAGGTGCCATAAGTGCAAATAACACAATATAATTCAAAGAACAATTAACACTGGAATATTGTTTGCCTTGGTACAGAATAAGTCATAGGGGAAGCGTTATATATAAGTGCGGAAAGCAGGCAGCTTGTAGCTAGCTTCCTGCTTTTTGGACCCATCACAATCAACAGAGGCTTTCAAAAGATATGGGGTTCGATCTACACTTTAGCTGATTCCATCTCCACAAGCATACCAGTCTATCCAGTCAGATACACTGTTGCTAGTTTGAATGTTGATGCAATACAAGCACTGGTATATAGCTAGGCTACTGGCACTACTAGAATAAATTCTGTATTTCAAATATCAAGAACAAGTTCCGTATTTCTAAGTGAATTCAACAAAACAGTATTACTAGTTAACAACCATTAAAGATGTGTCCTACTCGTTAATGCAAAATAACCAGCAACTCTTTCTCTAAAGGAAAGCAAATAACGCTCTCGAGAGAAAGCAGCAAGACGCTGAACACGTTATGCACCCCATTATCCAGCCTCTTTGTTGTTGGATGGGCATTGAGAGAGCTGCTGGTTCACTACTAGAAAACCAGCGAAAACCAACGGAATTACCGATAAAAAATTTTTTGTCGTAATTCTTGCTGATGGAAATAATTCCGTTTGTTTGGAAAGTTGTAATAGTGTGGTGACGTGAATTTTTTTCAGACGATTTTACTGACAGATTGACCAAGGGATTCATACGGAGATAGTCGTACACTAACGTGGCACTTTCGCTGTCGGAATCACTGATGGAATCACTAATGGAATCGCCGACGGAATATATCTGTCAGTGATTCCATCGGTAAAAGTCATTATATACCCACTCTGCCGACACTCTCTTCCTCTGTTTCTCTTTCTTCTTCCCCTTCTTCTTTCCCATCCCACCTCTCCCCTCCTAAACTACAACCAACCACCCATCCCAACTCTCCACTCTTCTCAACACAATCACTCAAGTTTCTAATGCTTTTGTACGTGGTCACAATTAATATCCGTTCTTGTGGATTTTATCATTTTTGTAAGTAAATATATCATTTTTTGTAAGTAAATCTATCCTTTTTAGTTTTAACATTTAAATGTGAATTTTATTGTTTTTTTAGTATATGTATTTTGTTAACGTATGTACTTGTTTGATTGTTATTTGTCAAAGAAACTTGTAGTATGAATGTATAATTTTGTAGTTGTTATAGTTTGTTTTAGATTTTGTCAAATTATATTTGTTTGTAAATTGTTAAAATTTTATTTGAATTACACTGAATTAAATGTGTTGTGATGAAATAAATAATAGCTTATTTAACGGGTCTGTTTTAATTGTTATCAATTATATTGCGAAGTTGTGATTTCTGTAAATTTATATATGTATAAATTTGTATGTATGAACGTTGATAGTTGATAATTGATAATGAATATTTAACATAAGTGTTTTTTTAGTTTGTTGGATCGATAATGTCGGGGAAAACCAATATTTTTGTTATGTTTTATAGAGGTTTAATAGAAGTCATGGATGATCGTTCATGGATGTATCGGGACTCACTCCAAGGATTGCGGAGGATGGATTATTGTAACAATGTTCAGGGTTTTATTAATTTCACAACATCTATTCCGAGGAATTTTACTGATAGCGGTATTAGGTGTCCATGCAGGAAGTGTAAAAATTTAAAGTTTCTGCATCAAGATATTGTAACGATGCATGTTCTAACCAAAGGGTTCATGGAGGATTACCTGTGTTGGTATGTACACGGAGAACTATTTATTCCTGATGAGAGCATGGAAGAACAGGTGATTGGGTCAACTTCTAGTGCTAGCAACATGCATGAAGTTCGAAATGAGAACAGTAATCCTTAAAGGAATATGGTTATGGATGCAATGAGAATGAGTGAAAGTAATGTCAGGGAATGTCCAATCGTAGAAGAAGAACTTAATGCAGATGCAGCAAGATTTTTTATTTTGTTGAAAGATTCTAACGAACCATTATGGGATGGCTGCACGAACCACAGTAAATTATCAGCCGTAGCACATGTGTTCACCATCAAGTCAAATCACGGGTTGAGTGAGGCCGGTTATGACTATCGAATGGGCAAGAAGCATTTTACCTGAAGGGAACAGGCTAAAAGAGAAATTATATGCTGCCATGTCCATAATGAAACCCCTCGGTTTAGGATACTAGAAAATTGACATATGTCCTAACTTCTGCATGTTATACTACCTTGAAAATGCTGAGCTTACCGAGTGTATGACATGTAGGCATTCCCGTTACAAACCCAGAACTGGTCATACTGACAATTTATAACTTGCCACCGGGGATGTGTATGAGGCCAAAGTTCATGTTTTTATCTATGATTATTCTAGGTCCGAGCAGTCAGGAGCGGAACATAGATGTTTGTCTTACTCTATTGATTGATGAGTTGACACAGTTGTGGTCCTCTAGAGCTTTGACTTATTGCAACTCGAGGAAACAGAATTTTGTTATGAGAGCAACTTTGATGTGGACTATCAATGATTTCCCAGCTTATGGAATGGTTTCTGGTTGGAGCACACATGGAAAGCTAGCATGTCCATACTGTATGGAGAACAACAAGGCATTCATGCTAACAAATAGGGGTAAAGCTTCTTTTTTTGACTATCACCGTCATTTCTTGCAGCTGAATCACAGGTACAGGAAGAACAAAAATGATTTCTTTGTTGGCAGAGTTGAAAAGGATGTTAGACCCCCGCGTCTTTCCGGTGAAGAATTATTTGATGTTGTGTCAGAGTACGGTGACATTGTGTTTGGTCTCCAATAAGGTAAGCAAAAGTTTCCTGGTTTTGGTTTGACCCATAATTTGGTGAGGCGAAATATCTTTTGGGAGCTTCCTTATTGGAAGACCAATCTTCTCTGCCATAACCTTGACGTCATGCACATTGAAAAGAACATGTTTGAGAATATTTTCAATGCCATCATGGATGTGAAGGGAAAGACAAAGGACAACATCAAGGCTAGATTGGATGTAGCGGTGTTCTATAACTTTAAAAATAAGGAGTTGGTTTATGATGGGTCACCGGTGGCAAAACCAAGAGCAAGCTTCGTGTTAGAGAAAAACGCACAACTACTAGTTTACAAATGGCTTAAGAGTCTGTGTTTCCTCGATGGACATGCCTCCAACATATCAAGGTTGGTTAATACAAAGGAATGTAGATTATAAAGAATGAAGAGTCATGACTGCCATATGTTTATGCAAACACTCATCCCATTAGCTTTTCGTGATTTGTTACCAAAGGGGATATGAGATGCACTAACAGAGATTATTCATTTCTTCAGAGATATATGCTCCAGTAAGTGATTAGTACTTAAAAGTACATTTTTATTAAGGTTTTATATCATCATTTTGCACTTGAAGTATCAATAACTTCTTAACTAGAGCATGTTTTATAATAACAAGTCTGATAATATAATATACCTTTAATTTATGGTAAATGCTCATTTTAAATGCGGACATATCTCACAATTCAAAGGATTGATTGATGTGATTAACTATTAAAAGTGAAAGGACAAAGAAAAGGCTAATCTTAGAAAGGAGATACCGATTCAATTCAAATTGGAACACTGTTCAGTTATTGGGTCATATTTGGAGCTGTAGATCTTGGATTTCATTTTGATTTATATAGATAGAAAGCTAAGAAATAGGCCTACAATGTTCATGATATTGTAAGACCCAAATATGCCATTTTCAAGTTCAAAGTTTGGCCACAAAAGAGAAGTCAGAGTCTATCCTGCAATCCAGCCCAAACACTGCTCAAACTTTTACCTATATCTGGAGTTCTAGAAAGCAAAATGACATGAAATTTGGCAGGTGGAAGGAAATGACAATTTCCAATAACTTTCATAAGAAGACCGGCTCAAATTCTGATGGTTTTGTCGGATTATTTATTACTTTGACACTCCTGCACTTGGGATAAGACATGAACTCTTTGATCGTGTCAGCAAGTTGAATGTTGATCACATTGAAAGGCTTGAAACGAATATCATCGAGACAATATGAAAACTTGAGATGATATTCCCTTCATTATTTTTTACTCAATGGAGCATTTACCCATACATTTACCGTTTGAGGTAAAAGTTGGAGGCGTCAATATGTGAGGCCTATATTGTTGAGGAGATCTCAACATTTATCTCATACTATTTCAAACCTCATTTGAGAACGAGGATCAACCGTGTTCCACGACATGATGATGGTGGTGTAGTGCCTTCAAGTGGGAACTTGTCAATATTCTACAATCCTGGATGACCCACAACTAAAAATGTCATGAGGGGAAGATATTTGTTTGAAATGGAGTTCAGACAAGCACACAATTATGTCATATTTAACTGTGATGAGCTGAGACCTTTTATTAAGTAAGTAGATATTCAACTCAAACTTTGTCAAGAGTGTACTATTTATGTTTTGTGTGTAACATCCCTCATTTCTGGGATAAAACCACAATCTCATGTCAATAGAAAAACAGAGTAGTTAAAATATTATATATATATATATATATATATATATATATATATATATATATATACATATTCATGGTCTTCGTATTAACATCTATCGGAATTTCAACGGAGTCCCCCCCATACCGGAAGGTCCCAAGTTACCGACATGTAACATGTTTACACTTCTAACAGTTCGCATCTCATAACTTAATTCCCGACCCAATCATCCTGGGTTTTAATTTCACAATTATACTCACGCCTATCAACCATAATATTTATGATATGCATTATATAACAAAAATATCATTATGGATGGATAATTTAAATAAATATAAATACATAGACATGGAATATGGTTATATAAACTACAACGTTAAATTCATCCAATCAAGTTTAAACATTTATTATACAAATTAAGTTATACAAACATTTTCATGTTTACAAAATACAAGGGTATACTCCTTAGAACCTAGATTTCAAAAAGAAAACATAAACTAGGATCTACTCCTGTTGTGCATGCGATGATCCTGAAACAAAATACATATTTTTGCAAGGTGAATATCACAATAAATATAACAATATGAATATCTAATAATTTCAACAGGGTAACATGCATTCATATTTCATTTACTTCTCCCTTCTAGTTTTTTTTTTTTTTAATAAAATCTCTTCCTTATTCAAACTATTAATAATCGTTCCCTCTGCCACTATCAACCTTCATTCCAGACCTTATAAGATCAACGTGATTACTTTTGCTTAGCACATTAACGATACCAATTTCATTGGTATCGTCATCACCGCCCTATAGGAGTCGATATAAGGCGATCCCTTTACCCGGAATCCTAACATACACTAAATGTATGCTGGCCAATACATGGTGATCCCCTTACCCGAGATCCTAACATATACTGAATGTATGTTAGCCAATACGTGAAGGTCCCCTTACCCAGGATCCTAACATACACTAAATGTATGCTAGTCCGTTCGTGACGATCCCCTTACCCAGGATCCTAATATACACTAAATGTATGCTAGCCAATACAGGGTGATCCCCTTACCCGGGATCCTAACATACACTCAATGTATGCTAGACAATACATGGTGATCCCCTTACTCGGAATCCTAACATACACTCAATGTATGCTAGTTTATGCCTCAAATCACACTTCTCATGTTTCCTTTGTTAGTGATAATTTCATCACTTGACAATTCACATAACAACTTTTCACCTTGAATACACATACATTCAGTAATTCACATTTCACATCAAAAATATTAAATCATGGAATTTAACTAGAAAGCATAGGTGTGAATCACATATTGCTGCTGTTGTTGCACCACGTCTGTGGTCCCTCCTGCAAATCATAGGTTTATCTCATAAATTTTCCTCACTCAAGGATATGTTTTATAATAACCATATCAACAACCAATAAGTCTTTCTTTCAATCATTTCTTAGTACTTTATGTTTTTCTCATTTCACTCATTATTACTGTCGTTCTTTGTCCAATCCTAGTTATCATTCCTTTCTTTATATTTGGACTATCACTGTCCAACTGTTACTGCCTCATTTTTGAACTGTTACTGTCTGACCTCTCCTCACATTTTTAACTATATCTGGAGTTATAGAACTCCGATTCAAGCAACATTTATGGCATTGGAAAGGTAAGACATGAGGCTACAAGTTTTATGTTTTGAAAAAAACCTAGTTCTGCCTCTAGAATAGTCAAAATCACTCATTAACAAACACTTGGATTGTTACTGTCCAACTGTTACTGTCCATTTTTGAATTATTACTGTCTGACCTCTCCTCAAAGTTTTTACTATATCTGAAGTTATAAAACTCCGATTCAAGAAACATTTATGGCATTGAAAAGATAAGACATGAGGCTACAAGTTCTATGTTTTGAGAAGAACCCAGTTCTGCCTCTAGGGTAGTCAAAATCGCTCATTAACAAGCACATGGACTGTTACTATCCAACTGTTACTGTCCATTTTTGAACTGTTACTGTCTGACCTCTCCTCAGATTTTTACTATATCTGGAGTTATAGAACTCTAATTCAAGTGAAATTTATGGCGTTGGAAAGGTAAGACATGAGGCTACAAGTTCTATGTTTTGAGAAGAACCAAGTTCTGCCTCTAATCGCTCATTAACAAACACTTGTAATGTTACTATGCAACTGTTACTGTCCATTTTTAAACTATTACTATTTGACCTCTCCTCAGATTTTTAACTATATCTGGAGTTATAGAACTCTGATTCAAGCAAAATTTATGGTGTTGGAAAGGTAAGACATGAGGCCACAAGTTCTATGTTTTGAGAAGAACCAGTTCTACCTCTAAGACAATCAAAATTGCTCATCAATGAACCAAACCTACTACCCTATAGAGCCTGTCATGACCCAGTCTTGGTTGGTGAGCCATAACTGGAGTTCTATGACTCAAAATTAAGTAAGACCAGTTTCATTAGTTAGTTAACATCCAAAACTACAATTTCTATGAAGGAACTTGATCCTAATTCCTTCATTTTCCTACCCAAAATCTCTTTGAAGGTCAAGAAATGAAACTGTTCAGATTCATCAACCTTTCCATTTACACCCAACACATGAAGTTCTTTACTTTAACAACTCTTAATTTTTCCTCAATTCAAGTCTAAGAACTCAATATATAAATTAACATCCAGACATCAATTCATAATCGACTTGAAACGACTCATAAAACCAGGTTTAGAATATCTTACCTGATGCGAATCAAGGCTTCAATCCCTCCTTTTCTTTCTAATGATAGTTGACCCTCCCCTCTTCTCTTCTTATTCAATTTTTCTTGTTAATCCCTTTCCCACCAGGGTTTATTTTACCTATAACCCTCAATCTGGGATGGGTTTTTGAAATTTTAGTGTTTCTCTCTTGATTTGTAAAAATAGATATAAAAACTCCCTCTTTTCTTTCTTTGCGTAGCTGCAGATCTGTTTTTGGTGAGAATAGGAGTATTTATGCTCTATAATTATTCTTATTTGCATTTAGGCCCCATTTTCTTTAAATGTATTTGTTCTTACCCCTACTTCTTTTTAGTTTAGTTTATTTTCTTTAATTTAATCCAGCCTTGGTTTTTTTTTCTCAAGATTTACATTGTGATACCATACACTCACATAATTTGGAACAATCTTACAAGCAACATCGACGTTACTTACTGTCCAATAACTCACAGCTGACCGAATCCTAGATCTTTCAATTACAAGATGAACAATTTTCCACATGGTTTAGAACACATATAAGACCTATCACAAACTCATTATCTCTTGGAATGTAATTAATTGTACGTCAATATTACATAATATCCATTTATTGATTATTGTTGTATTTAATTTACAAGGTTTATCAAATGGGAGGTAGTGCTACTATTTCACTGTCTTTACTAAGCCTCGACCCTGAAAGAAAAGTCAAGTGCTATAACAGATATTTTTTCAATGGATATGTCTTTCATACTGAAGAATATGAGCATAGAAGAAAGACATACAACAACGGTGTTTGTATTAAGGGATCGACTTCTAGTGAGTTTAAAGTTGACTACTATAGTAGATTGGAAGAGGCCATCGAACTGCAATATAATAGCGAGCAAAATAGAGTTTTATTCAAATATTATTGGTATGACACAACTAACAGAGGAATCAGAGTTGATCCTCATTATGGTCTCGTTGAAATCAACTCAAAAGCTAGACACTGCAACGTAAACGACGTCTTTGTTTTCACAAAGCAATGCCAACAAGTTTATTACACATACACTCCTTTATTTAGAAAGGATTGATCAAGAGTTGATTGGTTATCCGTTTTAAAAACAAAACCCAAGGGTCGTGTCGAGGTTGTTCAGAATGAGAATGAAAACACAAGTATGATAGATGATGTCTTTCAAGCTAGTGAGTTGGTTGAACCATACCGAGTTGCTCCTTCGATTGACTTAGAAGAAAAATCCAATTTTCGTATTTTGAACGATAGTCTTGTTGATGTTAACGAGGAGTTGAATGTTGTTTTGAGCTCTAATAGTGGAAAAGAGAATGTTGTTGAAGAAGATGAAAACCAAATTGAAGAGTGCGATGAAGCTGATGATAACAATTCAATTGAGGATGAAGATAAAAATTTTGACTAACTAAACATGTTGTAAAGCATTATTTTTATAATGTAATATTTTGGAACATGAAATATTTATTCTTCTTTAATTTTGAGCTCTTGTTATTGTGTTGTGTGTGCTGTAAATTTGCAATTAAGGGGATAGACAAAAAATAAAAAATATTGATGGTTTCATCGACGGACTATAACACGTCGTTATTTTACAGAGAGTTGAAAAATAATTACCGGATTGTGCCACAATCACCGATGGACTATAACCCGTCGTTATTTCATAGAGAGTTGAAAAAAATTATTAAAAGCTTGATGTATATTATAAGATGCACAAGATTTAATATCACATATTTAGTTATAAAACAAAGTATATTTATCGATAATCCAGGTTTGGACTATGGACCAAACTATACTGGGTATCCTATGATATTTATACTGGGTATCCTATGATATTTAAGGGATATTAAAGACTCAAAATCCACTATATTTACTATTAAATGTAGTTTAAAACATTATATTTACTAATTAAATCCGATAATACTTCACTAGGAAGATTCAAACCCGAAAGCTACATATTATGATATAGTGACCTATCAATTTACTATATTTCTTTAATTTTGTAAATCTTCATATACCGGTTAGTCAATTTACATTAATATGTAAGATTGTTGAAAAAAAGATTATTGAGTGCATTTGGAGTCAAATTAAAAATGAAATTCATCTATTTTTTGGGGTTGAAGCTTTGTTGAGAAAGTTCTCCAACTAACATATCTAATTAAAATGTCTAAAACCGATTTAGGATAAATAAAAAATTAATCTAAAAAACCCATTAGTGAAATTGGTAGAAATAAAAAATAAAATAAAACTAAACCATAAAGCTTTATATGGTATTGATAAGTGTTGTTTATATATTTTCTCTTCCAAGGTCTATATATAAAGGCTTTTGTTGGTTTATTTAAAATCATTAAAAAGAAAGTATTATTTCTAAATTATTTTTTTCTATTTCTTGTTTTATGTTGTTATTCAAGTTTTCGAGAGTGATCCAATTTTTTAAATTTGCTTAGTTTTAGTGTTGAAGTTATAAGTAGTATGATCGTTGAATCATATGAGGTAATTTACATTTATAACTTACATAAATTGACAGGTAAAAATATTATTTTTTTAATTTAATTTGCGACTCAACAAGTGTGATTTAATTTGTTCGTATATATTTTATTAACATGATAGTTTAGTTTCTCATATTTCTTTATGATATGGTTGAGAGTAATTTTGAACATTTCACGTTGTTTCTTTCTTTAAAGGGAAGATTCTAATATATTTTTTCCCTCCTTCCACAATATCTATCTGTTGCCAAATTAGCTCGAATATTTAAATTATTTCCTTTTGCATGGAGTGTGAAGACTAACAGTGACCTTTGGACTAAACCACAAGATGCTCCAAAATGGATCCTCAGGGACCAGGAAAAAAAAAAAATTCTGTTGCTTTATTTAAAGTTGTGTAAGCTTGAAATATTCTGGTCAATAGATGGGTTAGGCAAAGGTATTTTAATGTCATGGGGGTGGCAAGGCAGAGGAGAATTGTTTGATGCTTTTTCTTCAAAATTCTAGCCAATCCATGTGAAAGCATATTTCATTTCATTTCATTTTCATTCAAAATTTAATCCAAGATACGGAATGAATTTGGATATATATATATATATATATGATTGAGAGATAAGGTAAGGATATATATTGTTAGCTATATATTATTTTCTTTTCGTGGGCTGGTTTTTTCTTGTTTAAAAAATCCAATTATATGCAATTTTTTTATTATTAGAGGCGAGTCCATATAATTTCAAAAAATCATCTCAACCCAATAGTTTTAAGCTGCTAAGTAAAGTTCCTCTTAAGTGAAAGCTTGAAACTTGCACATGCTCACATTATCTTGTGCTTGATTTTTATCAAATAAATGGAGGTGGTGAGATTCAAACTTGTAACCACTTGGTTATCAAGACTTTGATACCATGTCAAAAAACCATCTCAACCCAATAACTTAAGCTATTAGGTAAGGTCCCAAGATATGGTTTATATTATTCTCTAACATATAAAACCTTTTAGCTAGTATGATTTTTTTTAATTTACATTTTTTAAAAATTCATTTATAAGTGCTCTATTTTTATTTTATTTCAATGGTCAAACTATAGGATATTTAGATTTACATTGTTTTTTTTTTAAATCAAGTAAAAAGCATATCAAAATCTCATGTATAAATTCTACCACGCTTTTCGAATATTTATTAATCCCATGTTTGCAGAACAATCATAAATTACAGGTAACCACATACGTATAAACAGAAACTTCTTTAACTAATTCTTCTATATCCATTTTCTTTGACATAATTAATCTTCCAATTTAGAAAATTCATTGATCATTTGGATCTACCAGCTTGGATAGTGTAACACCTCAAATTAGGTTTTCTTCAAGTCAAAATCTCTATAACTAACTTCTCCCACATCCACTGCTGAGTATATGGAGGAGGAAGAATTCTGATTTTTTTTTCCACAACAAACATGAATGGCCTACAATTATCGCCACAACAAACATGAATGGCCTCCTCAGCACAAGGAATGGCCCTTCACCATCCTCAGGGCACAATTCTGTATGCAAAAGAGCAAAACTATATGCAGATCACCAAAGTACGTAATCCTTCATATGCTTTGGCTGTGAAGGACTAGCTGGGTTCGCATGCCTGCATTTATGCTTTCATAGGATGGATATTGAAGGCTTTTCTTTTCTGTTTTTCATTTCCGTATGTGTTGTTATGTCCTTTCCTGTTTCCTTGGCTTTAATTTGCCTACGGGTTTGTATTTTCCTTCCCCTCGTTCTTTTCTCCTTTTGTTAGCTGCTGTGTTCCAATTAAGGCGTGCCTTGTTCTCATTAGGCTTATCAGAAGTACAAAAGATCACCACAACACACACACACGCTAACAAACAGAGAGAGAGAGAGAGTATGGCAAAGCAGATTGCATTATATAGATAAGAAAACTATATAAGTGACGACAGGAGCCCTAAAGATAGAAATTACAAGGTTCTTTTGGAGGCCATCTTGAGCACATGTACTTTAGCTATACGGGTAAGAGACCGGCCTGGAGATTCAAAGACCATTCGTCTCAGATTTCTATACTTCCATATATGACAAGAAGTACGTTTTGTAACTTATATTATATGAACCCTAATAAGCTGAACGAAATTGTTTCTTCCTATCATGCTCCACTATTACAAAGCCACCATAGTACTTAGCTGCCTCGTCGCTAGTGATAACAGGCTGTTTCTCCAGACCACCATAATTTTGAGCTGCCTCATTCCTGGCAATAACAGGCTCCTTCACCATGGCTCCACGGTATGGGATGGCTATAACAGGCTCCTTCACCATGGTTCCACGGTATGGAGCTACCTCATTACTAGTGATTTCTGGCATCCGCACAGTGGAAATTTGAGCTCCATGGTAAATAAATACTTCCTGATGTCGGTATAGATGATGTTGATGTACCTGAGTTAAGGGGAGTCTTCCAGGCCTTCTAGTAATGTAAGGCCGCCCACCGTGGCTATCCTCGATCAGAGCAGAGGTTTGGATTCCTATCCTTGTGAGGCGATCTTCCTGAGGTGCCATAAGTGCAAATAACACAATATAATTCAAAGAACAATTAACACTGGAATATTGTTTGCCTTGGTACAGAATAAGTCATAGGGGAAGCGTTATATATATGTGCAGAAAGCAGGCAGCTTGTAGCTAGCTTCCTGCTTTATGGAGCCATCACAATCAACAGAAGCTTTCAAAAGATATGGGGTTCGATCTACACTTTAGCTGATTCCATCTCCACAAGCATACCAGTCTATCCAGTCAGACACACTGTTGCTAGTTTGAATGTTGATGCAATACAAGCACTGGTATATAGCTAGGCTACTGGCACTACTAGAATAAATTCTGTATTTCAAATATCAAGAACAAGTTCCGTATTTCTAAGTGAATTCAACAAAACAGTATTACTAGTTAACAACCATTAAAGATGTGTCCTACTCATTAATGCAAAATAATCAGTGAGGGCCCTTAATTTAAGGATGTGCTAGATTCTGTAATAATGGACAGTCATTTGATATCTTTCCATTGCAATATTAGTACAAACAATTAGTTGTGGCTTTCCCTTTTGTTAACAATAGGAAAATGGGTTCTGATCCCACCACCGGGGTTCATGTGTTAAAATTAAGATATAATGTATTATATGCCTCGGATTCTCGGAACTTTCCAAGAGAGATCATTTTGTTGGAGGGGTACCTGACAACTCTAGTATTTTCCGTGAAAAGTGATATACAACATAGATGGCTTTAACGCACTAATACATTTTCACTTTTAAAGAATACGACTCTGAAGATATAATATAAACACACACAAAAAAAGAGAAATTATCGATATAAAGGACTTAATTACTCTTAGCAACTTAAGCAAAGTATGACCTTATATATAATAATAATAATAATAATCTATCTAGTGAAATTATTGTTCTCGTGTGCACATAGAGAGAAATCCATTGTAGATCTCAATAGTGGCGTCCTATTATTTGGCTCGCTCGCATAATTTGAAAGCGTCTTCTCGATTCATCTAGAAAACTTCGGTAAGTAAGCTCTTCCATTCCATGGTGTCTGCCGGTCACTGAGCTTGCAAGAAAGAAACAACTCTTTCTCTAAAGTAAAGCAAATAACACTCTCGAGAGAAAGCAGCAAGACGCTGAACACGTTATGCACCCCATTATCCAGCCTCTTTGTTGTTGGATGGGCATTGAGAGAGCTGCTGGTTCACTACTAGAAAACCGGCGAAAACCAACGGAATTACCGACGGAATTTTTTCGTCGGTAATTCTTATTGATGGAAATAATTCTGTCTCCAACTTTGTCAGTATATACCAACGAAATAAGGCCATCAGTGATACGATCGGTATATACCAACAGAATACGTCCGTCGGTATATACCGACCATATCACCAACGACCTATACAGTTCATTTGGAAAGTTGCAACGGTGTGGTGACGTGAATTTTTTTCAGACGATTTTACCGACGGAATGACCGAGGGATTCAAACCGAGATAGCCGTACACTAACGTGGCACTTTCACCGTCGGAATCACCGATGGAATCGCCGACGGAATGTATCTGTCAGTGATTCCATCGGTAAAAGTCATTATATACCCACTCTGCCGACACTCTCTTCCTCTGTTTCTCTTTCTTCTTCCCCTTCTTCTTTCCCATCCCACCTCTCCCATCCTAAACTGCAGCCAACCACCCATCCCAACTCTCCACTCTTCTCAACACAATCACTCAAGTTTCTTATGCTTTTATACGTGGTCACAATTAATATCCGTTCTTGTGGATTTTATCATTTTTTGTAAGTAAATCTATCCTTTTTAGTTTTAACATTTAAATGTGAATTTTATTGTTTTTTTAGTATATGTATTTTGTTAACGTATGTACTTGTTTGATTGTTATTTGTCAAAGAAACTTGTAGTATGAATGTATAATTTTGTAGTTGTTATAGTTTGTTTTAGATTTTGTCAAATTATATTTGTTTGTAAATTGTTGAAATTTTGTTTGAATTACACTGAATTAAATGTGTTGTGATGAAATAAATAATAGCTTGTTTAACGGGTCTGTTTTAATTGTTATCAATTCTATTGCGAAGTTGTGATTTCTGTAAATTTATATATGTATAAATTTGTATGTATGAACGTTGATAGTTGATAATTGATAATGAATATTTAACATAAGTGTTTTTTTAGTTTGTTGGATCGATAATGTCGGGGAAAACCAATATTTTTGTTATGTTTTATAGAGGTTCAATAGAAGTCATAGATGATCGTTCATGGATGTATCGGGACTCACCCCAAGGATTGCGGAGGATGGATTATTGTAACGGTGTCCAGAGTTTTATTAATTTCGCAACATCTATTCCGAGGAATTTTACTGATGGCGGTATTAGGTGTCCATGCAGGAAGTGTAAAAATTTAAAGTTTCTGCATTAAGATGTTGTAACGACGCATCTTCTAACCAAAGGGTTCATGAAGGATTACCTGTGTTGGTATGCACACAGAGAACTATTTATTCCTGATGAGAGTATGGAAGAACAGGTGATTGGGTCAACTTCTAGTGCTAGCAACATGTATGAAGTTTGAAATGAAAACAGTAATCCTTATAGAAATATGGTTATGGATGCAATGAGAATGAATGAAGGTAATGTCAGGGAATGTCCAATTGTAGAAGAAGAACCTAATGCAGATGCAACAAGGTTTTTTGTTTTGTTGAAAGATTCTGATGAACCATCATGGGATGGCTACACGAACCACAGTAAATTATCAGCCACAGCACAGGTGTTCACCATCAAGTCAGATCACGGGTTGAGTGAGGCCAGTTATGACTATCGAATGGGCGAGAAGCATTTTACGTGAAGGGAACAGGCTAAAAGAGAACTTATATGGTGCCATGTCCATGATGAAACCCCTCGGTTTAGGATACTAGAAAATTGACATATGCCCTAACTTCTGCATGTTATACTACCTTGAAAATGCTGAGCGGACAGAGTGTATGACATGTGGGCATTCCCGTTACAAACCCAGAACTGGTCATACTGACAGTTTATAACTTGCCACCAGGGATGTGTATGAGGCCAAAGTTCATGTTTTTATCTATGATTATTCCAGGTCCGAGCAGTCTGGAGCGGAATATAGATGTTTGTCTTCCTCTGTTGATTGATGAGTGGACACAGTTGTGGTTCTCTAGAGCTTTGACTTATGACAATCGAGGAAACAAAATTTTGTTATGAGAGCGCCTTTGATGTGGACTATCAATGATTTCCCAGCTTATGGAATGGTTTCTGGTTGGAACACGCATGGAAAGCTAGCATGTCCATACTGTATAGAGAACAACAAGGCATTCATGCTAACAAACAGGGGTAAAGCTTTTTTTTTTTACTGTCACCGTCATTTCTTGCCGCTGAATCACAAGTACAGAAAGAACAGAAATGATTTCTTTGTTGGCAGAGTTGAAAAGGATGTTGCACCCCCGCGTCTTTCTAGTGAAGAATTGTTTGATGTTGTGTCAGAGTACGGTGACATTGTGTTTGGTGTCCAATCAGGTAAGCAAAAGTTTCCTTGTTTTGGTTTGACCCATAATTAGGTGAAGCGAAGTATGAAGCGAAGTATCTTTTGGGAGCTGTCTTATTGGAAGACCAATCTTCTCCGCCATAACCTTGACGTCATGCACATTGAAAAGAACGTGTTTGAGAACATTTTCAATACCGTCAAAGATGTGAAGGGGAAGACAAAGGACAACATCAAGGCTAGATTGGATGTAGCGATGTTCTATAACTCTAAAAATAAGGAGTTGGTTTGTGATGGGTCACCGGTGGCAAAACCAAGAGCAAGCTTTATGTTAGAGAAAAACGAACAACTACTAGTCTACAAATGGCTTAAGAGTCTGCGTTTCCTCGATGGACATGCCTCAAACATATCAAGGTTGGTTAATACGGAGGAATGTAGATTATAAAGAATGAAGAGTCATGACTGCCATATGTTTATGCAAACACTCATCCCATTAGCTTTTCGTGATTTGTTACCAAAGGGGATATGGGATGCACTAACAGAGATCAGTCATTTCTTCAGAGATATATGCTCCAGTAAGTGATTAGTACTTAAAAGTGCATTTTTATTCAGGTTTTATATCATCATTTTGCACTTGAAGTATCAATAACTCCTTAACTAGAGCATGTTTTATAATAACAAGTCTGATAATATAAGATACCTTTAATTTATGGTAAATGCTCATTTTAAATGTAGACATATCTCACAATTCAAAGGATTGATTGATGTGATTAACTATTAAAAGTGAAAGGACAAAGAAAAGGCCAAGCTTAGAAAGGAGACACTGATTCAATTTAAATTGGAACACTGTTCAGTTATTGGGTCATATCTGGAGCTGTAGATCTTGGATTTCATTTTGATTTATATAGATAGAAAGCTAAGAAATAGGCCTACAATGTTCATGAATAGTGTAAGACCTAAATCTACCGTTTTCAAGTTCAAAGTTTGGCCACAAAAGAGAAGTCAGAGTCTGTCCTACAATCTAGCCCAAACACTGCTCAGACTTTTACCCATATCTGGAGTTCTAGAAGGCAAAATGACGTGACATTTGACAGGTGGAAGGAAACGACAATTTCCGACAAGTTTCATAAGGAAGACCGACTCAAATTTTGATGGTAACAATGATATTTCATCCAGACAAGAGCTTGAGGGCTATCCACCACGTCCACCAGCACCACTACTCAGTAGTTTAGCCATATCTCAAGCTCTAGTGATCCAAATGCTCTGACATTTTATGGGTGGAAATATAAGATTATTTCCAACAACTGTCATGCAGAACACTTTGCCAAATTCTGATTGCATCAATGTCATTTCATCCAGCCAAAATGCTTGAGTGTTGCTGTCCACTAAATCAATAGTTGGCCACTACATCAATAATCAAGTACCAAATGAATAGTTCTGAATTTTGGCCTATAGAAGAAGGCATTTTTCATTCATTTAGGAATCTTGGTTTTTAAGATCAAGATCATGTTCTTGCTCTCTCTCTTTATATTTTTGTAATGCTTAAGTTTTGCTTTCATTAATCTTTTCTTTATGCTTTTCATTTCCTTTACTATACTTAGTTAACTTATATCATGTTTATGTTCTTATATTGTTTATTTATGTTTTTCTTCTTCATAATGTCTAGCTAAGTTAATTATGTCAAGGTAAAAAGGTTTCACTAATGGTGTTAAAATATGTATAATATAAACTCAACATGGACTTTAATGTTTATATCCAAGAAAGTTTGCTATTAACATGTCTTATCATTTTTATCTTATTAACTCTTAATACATTGCTTGTTAAATGGTTAATCTAGATTTGTGTTGTATAACACTTGATACATCAAATACTTAATCCTTCATAGTCTTCGACCGACATCGTTGTTATGAGATGAACTTGATTTGTTGTCAACATAAGTTAGCATCATGAATATCTTATAAAATTTATAAGTATGATGTTACGTAAATAAGATGATTAATATGATCATGTTGATAATTTATAAAGAGTTTATACTTTACTTATCTCTAATCCTATTAGTGGATCCTCTAACCTTGACATTTGTTTTTATCATTGTTTAATCTTCACATAATCTTACATCTCTAAGTCCTCTTTAACTCATCATCACTATCATCATCATCATCATCATCATCATCATCGTTGTTGTTGTTGTTATTTATAATTTATATAGTTCACCTCCCTATGGTTCGAGCCCAGTCTTAGTGGGTTATTTATTACTTTGACATTCCTGCAACTGGGATAAGACATCAACTCTTTGATCGTGTCAAGTTTTTGGCGCCTTTGCTGAGGAAGTAAATTCTTGTATAAATTATAATATTTATTTTTCACTTTTCTTGTATCTAACTTTTGTTTCTTTTGTTTTGTTTCCTTCTTCTTTCTATTTTCTTCTTCCTTTTATTCTCTTCTTACACTTGTATGAGAGTTTGGTCATGTACATTAAGTGGTAGACTTTGTAAGGTATCCTCATCATTTTCAAAAAATACAGCCAAAGAAGATAACCAATCTCTTCATAATGAGAATAATAAGAATAATCGAGTTAAAACACTAAGAGACAACATGAATCCAACAAGAATAAGTGCACCATCATGTATATTTTTCCCTCCTGATGCATCTTACTTTAATTTTAAGCTAGGCATTTTTCAACTTTTACCTTTTTTTCATGGCTTAGATCTAGAAAATCCATACTTGCATTTGAGAGAATTTGAAGAAGTTTATAACACCTATAATGGCTTAAATTGTAGCATGAATACCATTAGATTAAAGCTTTTTCCTTTTTCATTAAAAGATAAAGCTAAAACATGGCTACAAAATCTTAGGTCAGGATCCATTCGTGCTTGGGATGAAATGCAACAATAATTTTTAAAGAAGTTTTTTCCATCTCACAGAACAAACTCTTTCAAAAGACAAATCATTACTTTCACTGAAAAACCAGGAGAAACATTTTACCAATGTTAGGATAGGTATCGAGACTTGCTTAATACTTGCCCTCATCATGGTTTTGAAACATGGAGATTGGTTTCACATTTTTATAAAGGGTTAACACCTAAAGATAGGCAAATGATGCAATTGATGTGCAATGAATCTTTTGAAAATAAAGACCCTGATGAAGTAATAGAGTACCTAGACTTGCTAGCTGAAAATGCTCAAAATTAGAACACTACAGGCACTTATGAGGCACCAGGTAAAACTCAACCTCATATATCTAGTGGAGGTATGTACAACCTTAGGGAAGATCATGACCTCCAAGCTAAATTTACATCTTTAGCTAAAAAAGTCGAGGCACTTGAATTTAAAAAGAGTGGTCAATTAAAATCTATTCAAGACATTGTGTGTGAAATCTGTGAAACATATGAACATGCAACCAATGACTGTCCAACTTTGCCTTCTTTCAAGGAATGCCTCCATGAACAAGCCCATGCTTTAAACAGTTTCCAAAGGCCCAATCATAACCCATACTCACCAACATACAACCCTGGTTGGAGACATCACCCAAATTTCAGTTGGAAGAGTGGTAACAATAATGCACAAACTTCACAGCAACCGTTTCAAGCACACCATAATTTCTAAAATTCTCATGGATATGCACCTCCTTATGCTCCACTTCCTATAAGAAATCTTGAGGAAACATTGCATGCATTCATTGAAAAGCAGGAGACAATCAACACTCAAAATGCCCAAACCATGGCAGATCTAAAAGATGCTCTTGCAAAATTCACATCTACTCTCAGTTTTCAAGAAAATGTAAGTTTCCATCTCAACCACAACAAAATCTCAAGGGGCAATACAATGTAAATGCAAGTAGTTCTGGAAGCCAACACATGGATCAAGTCAAATCAGTCATCACTCTTCGCAGTGGTAAGGTTATTGAAAAACCCACTCTTGAACCTTGTGAGAAAGATGAGTTAATCTTCGAGGGTAAGGAAGGGGTTGAGTCTGAACATTGCAAAGAAAAGACTGATTCCCCACTAGCACTTCCATTTCCTTATGCCATGACCAAACAAAGGAAAGTCAATCACAACTCTGAAATCTTTGAAACTTTCAAATAGGTAAAGATCAATATACATTTGTTAGATGCTATTAAACAGGTACTTTCTTATGCTAAATTTTTAAAAGATCTATGCACTATGAAGAGAAAACTGAATGTGAAAAAAAAGCCTTTTTAGCCGAACAAGTAAGTGCCATTCTTTAGAACAATAATGCTTTGAAATATAAAGACCCTGGTTGTCCTACAATTTCTTGCTTTATTGGAGAACATAAATTTGAAAGAGCTTTACTTGATCTTGGAGCTAGTGTGAATTTACTTTTATATTCAGTCTTTAAGAGTCTCAATCTAGGTGAGTTAAAACCAACTTCTGTCACTCTTTTTCTTGTCGATAGATCTGTAAAAGTGTCTAGAAGAATAGTTGAAGATGTGTTAGTACAAGTTGATAAATTCATTTATCCTATGGATTTTGTTGTCTTGGATACACAACCTGTTGATGCATGTAATTCAATACCTGTTATTTTAGGACGTCCGTTTCTTGCAACTTCTAATGCATTGATTAATTGTAGGAATGGATTGATGAAGTTATCATTTGGAAACATGACATTGGAGATGAATATTTTCAACATTTGCAAGCAACTTGAGATCATAATGATTTACAGGAAGTGGGCTTTATTGAAAAATTAGTTCATGATCAATTTGAAACTATTTCCAGTAAAAATGAGTTTAATGAATCTGAGAATTTGCAAATAGTTTATTTTTAGGAAGAATCAAAGGCAAGTAATTGGAGACCACAAATTAAAGAATTGCCACCACGATCAATTGAGTCTATACCTTTAAGTGTTCAACCACCAAAACCTCATTTGAAGTCGTTACCATTCAATCTCAAATACTCATTTTTGGGAGAAAATGAAACTTTTATGGTAATAATCTCTTCCAAACTTAAAGCACATCAAGAAGGTAAGTTATTACAAACTTTGAAAATGCACAAAAATATATTAGGATGGATCATAGTTGACATAAAAGGAATTAGTCCTTTGATTTGCACACACAGGATTTATTTGGAGGAAAATGTTAAACCCTTTAGAGAAATGCAACGAAGGCTTAATCCTAATATGAAAGAAGTAGTGAGGAATGAAGTCATCAAGCTTCTAGATAATGGAATCATTTATCTTATTTCTGACAGCAAATGGGTAAGTCCTACCCAAGTTGTACCCAAGAAGTATAGAGTCACTATGATAACAAATGAGAAAAATGAGTTAATTCCAACTAGAATTATTACTGGTTAGTGCATGTGCATTGACTATAGGAAACTTAATTCAATGACTAGAAAAGATCATTTTCCTTTACCCTTCATGGATCAAATCCTAGAAATAGTTGCAGGTCATGAATTTTATTGTTTCCTAGATGGTTATTCAGGTTACAACCAAATTGAAATTACATTGGAAGATCAAGAGAAAACTACTTTCACATGTCCATTTGGAACTTTTGCATATAGAAGGATGCCTTTTGGATTATGTAATGCACCAGCCACATTTCAAAGATGCATGCTTAGCATATTCAGTGATATGGTTGAACGTTTTCTTGAAATTTTTATGGATGATTTTTCTGTTTTTGGCGATTCATTTGATGATTGTTTGACTAACTTAGAAAAGGTTTTGAGCAGGTGTGAAGAAAAGAATCTTGTGCTGAATTGGGAAAAATGTCATTTTATGGTAACAAACAGCATTGTTCTTGGTCACATTGTTTCATCGAAAAGAATTGAGGTTGACAAATCTAAAATCGAGTTAATTGCTAACTTGCCAACACCAAAATCTATTAAAGATGTTAGATCATTCTTAGGACATGGGTTTTTATAGAAGGTTCATCAAAGATTTTAGTGTCATATCTAAGCCATTGTGTAACCTTCTAACAAAGGAGAATGTTTTTGAATGGACTGAACAATGTGAAGAAGCCTTTGTTAAACTTTAAAACTTGCTTACTTCTGCTCCTGTCATTCAACCTCCTGATTGGTTATTACCTTTTGAAATAATATGTGATGCTAGTAATTATGTTGTAGGTGCTATCTTAGGATAAAGAAAAGATAAGAAACCCTATGTGATTTACTGTGCAAGTAAAACTTTAAGTTGTACTTAAAATGAATTACACTACCACTGAAAAGGAATTACTTGTAGTAGTATTTGCATGTGACAAGTTCAGATCTTATCTCGTTGGCTCACTTGCTGTTATTTTTAGTGATCATCCAACTTTGAAATATCTTCTTTCAAAAAAGAATTTTAAGGCTAGATTGGTACGATGGATTTTGTTACTTCAAGAATTTGATATCACAATCAAAGACAAGAAAGGCACCAAAAATGTTGTCACGGATCATTTGTCAAGATTGACAATAGATTCCACAACTGACATCACACAAATCAATGATTACTTTCCTGATGAATATTTACTTTCTGTTGCTACAATGCCTTGGTAATATTGTCACGGATCATTGGTTTGCTTCAAGAATTTGATATCACAATCAAAGACAAGAAAGACACCAAAAATATTGTCATGGATCATTTGTCACGGATCATTGGTTTGCTAATATTGTTAATTTTCTTGTTTCAGGATATTTGCCAGCTCATTGGAGCACCCAAGACAAAAGAAAGTTCTTGAACGAAGTGAAGAACTTTTATTAGGATGACCCTCATTTATTCAAATATTGTCCTGATCAAATATTTTGAAGATGCATTCCTGACAATGAGGTAAGTAGTGTCATTAAATTTTGTCATTCTTAGGCATGTGGGGGTCATTTCTCATCAAGAAAGACAACTGAAAAAATCTTACAAAGTGGATTTTACTAGCCCATCATGTTCAAGGACATGCATGCATTCTGCAAGATTTATGAAAATTACCAAAAGTTGGGATCTATTTCGAAATGTCACATGATGCCTTTAAATCCTATTCTTGTTATTAAGATCTTTTACTGTTGGGGTATAGATTTCATGGATCCATTTCCTCCATCATTTGGTTTCTTGTACATATTAGTCGTAGTAGATTATGTTTCAAAATGGATAGAGGCAATTCCAAGTCGAAACAATGATCATAAAACAGTGATAAAGTTTTTGAAAGAAAATATCTTGAGTCGATTTGGAATTCCTCGAGCCATGATAAGTGATGGTGGAACACATTTCTGCAACAAGTTATTTGAGTCTTTAATGAAGAAATATGAAATTATACATAAAGTTGCCACCCCTTATCACCCTCAAACAAGTAGACAAGTAGAACTTGCTAATAAGGAGATCAAACAAATCTTGGAGAAAACAGTGAACCCTAATAGGAAAAACTGGTCTTTAAGACTTAATGATGCACTTTGGGCTTATCGAACTACTCATAAAACATCATTAGGTATGTCACCTTATAGACTAGTTTATGGAAAACCTTGTCACTTGCGTGTGGAACTTGAACGTAAAGCTTATTGGGTTATTAAAGCTTTCAATTCAAACCTTGATGATGCTAGTCAGCTGCAAAAATTAGAAATAAATTAGCTTGAGGAAATAAGAAATGAAGCATATGAAAATTCAAGCATTCATAAAAGCAAGAATCAAAGAGTTTCATAACAAGAAAATACTGAGAAAAACATTCAATGTTGGTCAAAAAATCTTGATTTATAATTCTCAACTCCATTTATTTCTTGGAAAACTAAGATCAAGATGGAGCGGTCCTTTTATTGTGAAACATGTGTATCCATATGGGGTCTGTGATATCGAGCATCCAAATAATGGTAATGTTTTCAAGGCAAATGGACATCGTTTGAAAGTTTATTTTGATAATTTTTCAGTTGAAAATGACTCTATTGAATTGGGTGATCTTGTATATAAAGATTGATTCTTTTTCTCACATTGTTTTTGTGTTTCTTTTTGGTGTGACCTTTGTTTTGCTAGTTTCTCTCACCCTGGTCAAATGGCGGATAACGATACTTCGTGACTCTTAAGTCGGTTCTTTCAGTTTTCCATGATAACTGATATTTGTGTATATATTTGTGCAATTCTTTTCTCTTTCTCCCTTTGCATTTCTTTTCCACTTCTCATCTAAAAAAAATGGACACCACTCTTGAAAAATTAAAAAAGTATTTACCCGCTCTGCCTTAGAATGCAATTACAAAAATTTACTATGCTAGGTGTTAAAGATTGAGATTGTTAATGAGCCATAAAATTCCTAAAGATATTCGCTGGCTAATTGAAGCAAAGGTCCGATTATCAGGTGAGTCCTCCAATTCTTTCATTTCATATATGCATGGAACATGTAAAAGCACTTTTGCAAAAAAACGTCATGCAAAACGACTGAAAGTCTATCACAGATGTGCTAGATGGACTTGTAATGCAAAATGTCGTTCTTTAGGAATGGTATCTGTAAACCGTGAACATAAAATACAGTTCATTAAGGATGGCCTGAGTAAGGGGTCTTTACATAATCTTCTATTGACTCTTGAGATGCACCCTAGTGGAGATGTGCATCGTGCAATTCATGATTTATGGCCACAATTCCATAAAGAAAATGCTAGACATAGTCTTGGGAATCTGACTAAAAAAGACCCTGTTTGCCAGTTTTTTTAAAAACTGGATAGGAAGCTTATCACCGACCCATAGAGGGCATTTAAGCCGTTTTTGAACATAAAACCAAGGGAAGATGTGAGCCATAATCACAGCTGCTTGTACATACACATGTTATATTTAAATGTACATGTGCATGTTATATTTTAAAAAAATAAAAAAATAAAAAAGAGAAAAAGTGAGAGAGACTCCAGCTTGCCTACATATAAGTGGTATGATTGCATTTTCAATTTCTCATCTATAAAATCTTATTGTCCTTCCCTTCATTTCTACTCAACCCACACATTCAATAGATATCAAAGTGTGTAGAAATGACAGGTTCCTCAAGTCATCAAATAAGAAATATTTGTGTTTTCGGTGGATCCAATCCTAGGAAAGAAAAGAAGTTTTTAGAATCAGCAAATCATTTTGGTCAGGTATTAGCTGAGAGAAAGATTTATTTAGTGTATGGCGAAGGCAGCCTTGGTTTAATGGGGGGTGTGTCAATAGCTGCATTTTTAGGAGGCAGTCAAGTTTTAGGGGTCGTCCCCAAAGCTTTAGCAAAATAGGACTTCCTTGGAAAAACAATTGGAGAGGAACTACAAGTCTCCACAATGTCTGATTGACTGAATACAATGTTTAAACACGCTGATGCCTTCATTGCCTTACTAGGTGGTCTGGGTACATTAGAAGAGATCTTTCATATTTCCTCTTGGGCCCAACTGAACATTCACCATAAACCTATCAGTTTGTTAAATGTTAATGGTTTTTATGATAAATTGTCGTCTTTTCTTGATCAAGCTGTGGAACAAAAATTTCTAACATCTTCGGCATGACAAATCATAATCTCTGCTGGTACTGCTAAACAATTGATTGACCAACTACAATCTTTCATCCCTATCATTGATCCCTCCATCAGTCGCATACATTGGTCAACTAAGGAAAGCCATAAAAAGCTTACATTGGATTTGGGCCTTCGTTTGTGAAACCTTGTGTCTTTTGGTTTTATTAATAGCATATTTTTTTGTTTTGTTATTTCTTATATTTGTTTAAGTGTGTTTCATGTTTATCAGTGTTCGTTGTTTCAGGTGATGTCTTCTATACTCTATCTTTCTACCTTAGAACATTGAGAATAATGTCTCGTTATAGTTGGGGGGAAAGAGTAGTCGATACCTAAAAAAATTTAACTAACTGTGTTTTCTATTTGCAAAACCGTTGTTACTAAGATGATAGAGTCAAGGAGTTCTTTTGTTAAAGTGACTCTTGAGACGCATCTTAGTAAACATTCTTAATAAGGTTTACAAACTCTCGCATTATTATCAATTGATTCTGCTTATATACTAATTTAGCAAGTATTCTTAAACTTTCATTTTCACACACACTTTAACATATGATTGTGGGTTGCATATTGGATTATTACATTATTTATGTTCTTTTGTTTAAAGTAACAACTAAGGGAAAGTGATAGTATATAATTTGCAAAAAAAAAAACAAATAATAATAATAATAATAATAACGTAGATAAGTTTGGTTTCGTAGCCTCTATAATCTAAACAATTAAGCATGAAGGGGTGTTTTAACACCTAATACCCTAAAGTCACTGACTTGGGAGCTATTGGCCCAACGCTTGTTACATGGATTGAGGAGAAAAGCTTAAGGGAATCAAACATTGCATTATCTACGTATCAGTATCTGCAACCCGAGTTATTAAGCTCGAAAGGGTGTCTTAACACCTAATGCCCTAAGACCAACTGGTCTAGGAGTCATTAACTGAAAGCTCATTATATGGGTTAAAGATGCATTGGCTGGTTGGGGAGTGTGATTAGTACTTAAAAGTGCATTTTTATCAAGGTTTTATATCATCATTTTCCACTTGAAGTATCAATAACTCCTTAACTAGAGCATGTTTTATAATAACAAGTCAGATAATATAAGATAGCTTTAATTTATGGTAAATGCTCGTTTTAAATGCAGGAATATCTCACAATTCAAAGGATTGATTGATGTGATTAATTATTGAAAGTGAAAGGACAAAGAAAAGGCTAACCTTAGAAAGGAGATACTGATTCAATTCAAATTGGAACACTGTTTAGTTATTAGGTTATATTTGGAGCTATAGATCTTGGATTTCATTTTGATTTATATGGATAGAAAGCTAAGACATAGGCCTACAATGTTCATGAATAGTGTAAGACCTAAATCTACCGTTTTCAAGTTCAAAGTTTGGCCACAAAAGAGAAGTCAGAATCTGTCCTACAATCCAGCCCAAACACCACTAAGACTTTTACCCATATCTAGAGTTCTAGAAGGCAAAATGACGTGACATTTGGTGGGTGAAAGGAAAGGACAATTTCTAACAACGTTCAGGAAGAAGACTGGCTCAAATTCTGATGGTAACAATGACATTTCATCCAGACAAGAGCTTGAGGGCTATCCACCACGTCCACCAGCACCACTACTCAGTAGTTTAGCCATATCTCAAGCTCTAGTGATCCAAATGCTCTGACATTTTATGGGTGGAAAGATACGATGATTTCCAACAACTATCATGCAGAACACTTTGCCAAATTCTGATTGCATCAATGTCATTTCATCCAACCAAAATGCTTGAGTGTTGTTGTCCACCAAGTCCACTAAATCAATAGTTGGCCACTACATCAATAATCAAGTACCAAATGAATAGTTCTGAATTTTGGCCTATAGAAGGAGGCATTTGCCATTCATTTAGGAATCTTGGTTTTTCAAATCAAGATCATGTTCTTGCTCTCTTTCTTTATATTTTTGTAATGCTTAAGTTTTGCTTTCATTAATCTCTTCTTTATGCTTTTCATTTCCTTTACTATACTTAGTTAACTTATATCATGTTTATGTTCTTATATTGTTTATTTATGCTTTTCTTCTTCATAATGTCTAGCTAAGTTAATTATGTCAAGGTGAAAAGGTTTCACTAATGGTGTTAAAATATGTATAATATAAACTCAACATGGATTTTAATGTTTATATCCAAGAAAGTTTGCTATTAACATGTCTTATCATTTTTATCTTATTAACTCTTAATACATTGCTTGTTAAATGGTTAATTTAGATTTGTGTTGTATAACACTTGATACATCAAATACTTGATCCTTCATAGTCTTCGGCCGACATCGTTGTTATGAGAGGAACTTGATTTGTTGTCAACATAAGTTAGCATCATGAATATCTGATAAAATTTATAAGTATGGTGTTATGTAAATAAGATGATTAATATGATCATGCTGATAATTTATAAAGAGTTTATACTTTACTGATCTCTAATACTATTAGTGGATCCTCTAACCTTGACATTTGTTTTTATCATTGTTTAATCTTCATATTTATCTTACATCTCAAAGTCCTCTTTAACTCATAACCATCATCATCGTCGTCGTCGCTGTCACCGTCGTCGTTGTCGTTGTTGTTATTTATAATTTATATAGTTCACCTCCCTGTGGTTCGACCTCGGTTTTATCGGGTTATTTATTACTTTGACACTCCTACACTTGGGATAAGACATCAACTCTTTGATCGTGTCAGCAAGTTGAATGTTGATCACATTGAAAGGCTTGAAACGAATATCGTCGAGAGAATATGCAAACTTGAGATGATATTCCCTCCATCATTTTTTGACTCAATGGAGCATTTTCCCGTACATTTACCATTTGAGGTAAAAGTTGGAGGCGTCAATATGTGAGGCCTATATTGTTGAGGAGATCTCAACATTTATCTCATACTATTTCGAACCTCATTTGAGAACGAGGATCAATCGTGTTCCACGATATGATGATGGTGGTGAAGTGTCTTCAAGTGGGAACTTGTCAATATTCTACAATCCTGGATGACCCACAACTAAAAATGTCGTGAGGGGAAGATATTTGTGTGAAATAGAGTTCAGACAAGCACACAATTATGTCCTATTTAAATGTGATGAGCTGAGACCTTTTATTAAGTAAGTAGATGTTTGACTTAAACTTTGTCAAGACTGTACTATTTATGTTTTTTGATACCATACACTTATATAATTTAGAACAACCTTGCAGGCAACATCGACGATACTTACTGTCCAATAACTCACAGCTCATCAAATCCCAGATCTTTCAATTACAAGATGAACAATTTGCCACATGGTTTAGAACACATATAAGTCCTATCACAAACTCATTATCTCTTGCAATGTAATTAATTGTACGCCAATATTACATAATATCCATTTATTGATTATTGTTGTATTTAATTTACAAGGTTTATCAAATAGGAGGTAGTGCTGCTATTTCACTGTCTTTACTAAGCCTCGGCCCTGAAAGAAAAGTCAAGTGCTATAACGGATATTTTTTCAATGGATATGTCTTTCATACTAAAGAATATGGGCATAGAAGAAAGACATACAACAACGGTGTTTGTATTAAGGGATCGACTTCTAGTGAGTTTAAAGTTGACTACTATAATAGATTGGAAGAGGCCATCGAACTGCAATATCATAGCGAGCAAAATAGAGTATTTTTATTCAAATATTATTGTTATGACACAACTGACAGAGGAATCAGAGTTGATCCTCATTATGGTCTCGTTGAAATCAACTCAAAAGCTAGACATTACAACTTAAACGACGTCTTTGTTTTCGCAAAGCAATGCCAACAAGTTTATTACACATACACCCCTTTATTTAGAAAGGATTGATCAAGAGTTGATTGGTTATCCGTTTTATAAACAAAACCCAAGGGTCGTGTCGAGGTTATTCAGGATGAGAACAAAGACACAAGTCAGATAAATGATGTCTTTCAAGCTAGTGAGTTGGTTGAACCATACTGAGTTGCTCCTTCGATTGACTTAGAAGAAAATTCCAATTTTCATATTTTCAACGATAGTCTTATTGATGTTGACGAGGAGTTGAATGTTGTTTTGAGCTCTAGTAGTGGAAAAGAGAATGTTGTTGAAGAAGATGATAACCAAATTGAAGAGTGCGATGAAGCTGATGATAACAATTCAATTGAGTATGAAGATGAAAATTCTGACTAAGTAAACATGTTGTAAAGCCTTATTTTTATAATGTAATATTTTGGAACATGAAATATTTATTCTTCTTTAATTGTCAGCTCTTGTTATTGTGTTGTATGTGCTGTAAATTTGCAATTAAGGGGATAGACAAAAAATAAAAAATATTGATGGTTTCACCGACGGACTATAACACGTCGTTATTTCACAGAGAGTTGAAAAATAATTACCGGATTGTGCCACAATCACCGATGAATACATCGATGGACTATAACCCGTCGTTATTTCATAGAGAGTTGAAAAAAATTATTAAAAGCTTGATGTATATTATAAGATGCACAAGATTTAATATCACATATTTAGTTATAAAACAAAGTATATTTATCGATAATCCAGGTTTGGACCATGGACCAAACTGTACTGGGTATCCTATGATATTTATACTTGGTATCCTATGATATTTGAGGGATATTAAAGACTTAAAATCCACTATATTTACTAATTAAATGTAGCTCAAAACATTATATTTACTAATTAAATCCGATAATACTTCACTAGGAAGATTCAAACCCGAAAGCTACATATTATGATATAGTGACCTATCAATTTACTATATTTCTTTAATTTTGTAAATCTTCATATACCGGTTAGTCAATTTACATTAATGTGTAAGATTGTTGAAAAAAAGATTATTGAGTCCATTTAGAGTCAAATTAAAAATGAAATTCATCTATTTTTTTGGGGTTAAAGCTTGGTTGAGAACGTTCTCCAACTAACATATCTAATTAAAATGTCTAAAACCGATTTAGGATGAATAAAAAATTAATCTAAAAAACCCATTAGTGAAATTGGTAGAAAAAAAAAAAAAATTCAACCATAAAGCTTTATATGGTATTGATAAGGGTTGTTTATATATTTTCTCTTCCAAAGTCTATATATACAGGCTTTTTTTGGTTTATTTAAAATCATTAAAAAGAAAGTATTATTTCTAAATTATTTTTCTCTATTTGTTGTATTATGTTGGTATTCAAGTTTTCTAAAAAAACCATTAGTGAAATTGGTAGAAATAAAAAATAAAATAAAATTCAACCATAAAGCTTTATATGGTATTGACAAGGGTTGTTTATATATTTTCTCTTTCAAGGTCTATATATACAGGCTTTTGTTGGTTTATTTAAAATCATTAAAAAGAAAGTATTATTTCGAAATTATTTTTCTCTATTTGTTGTATCATGTTGTTATTCAAGTTTTCGAGAGTGAGTCAATTTTTTAAATTTGCTTAGTTTTAGTGTTGAAGTTATAAGTAGTATGATCGTTGAATCATATGAGGTAATTTATATTTATCACTTACATAAATTGACAAGTAAAAATATTATTTTTTTAATTTAATTTGCGACTCAACAAGTGTGATTTAATTTGTTCATATATATTTTATTAGCATGATAGTTTAGTTTCTCATATTTCTTTATGATATAGTTGAGAGTAATTTTGAACATTTAACGTTGTTTCTTTCTTTCAAGGGAAGATTCTAATATATTTTTTCTCTCCTTCTACAATATCTATCTGTTGCCAAATTAGCTCGAATATTTAAATTATTTCCTTTTGCATGGAGTGTGAAGACTAACAGTGACCTTTGGACTAAACCACAAGATGCTCCAAAATGGATCCTCAGGGACCAGGAAAAAAAAAAGTTCTGTTTCTACCTTTGGACTAAATTATTTAAAGTTGTGTCAATAGATGGGTTAGGCAAAGGTATTTAATGTCATGGGGGTGGCAAGGCAGATGAGAATTGTTTGATGCTTTTAGTTCAATATTCTAGCCAATCCATGTGAAAGCATATTTCATTTCATTTTCATTCAAAATATAATCCAAGATACGGAATAGAATTTGGATATATATATATATATATATATATATATATATATATATATATATATATATATATATATATATATATATATATATATATATATATATGATTGAGAGGTATTTTTTTTAAAAAAATCCAATTATATGCAATTTTTTTATGTGTTTGATTTTTATTAAATAAATAGAGTGTTGAGATTCGAACTTATAATCACTTGATTATTAAGACTCTAATAACATATTAAAAAACCATTTCAATCCAATATCATACAATTTTTGAATATTTATTAATCCCATGTTTGCAGAACAATCATAAATTACAGGTAACCACGTACGTATAAACAGAAACTTCTTTTACTAATTCTTCCATATCCATTTTCTTTGACATAATCTTCCAATTTAGAAAATTCATTCTTCCGTATCCATTTTCTTTGACATAATCTTCCAATTTAGAAAATTCATTGATCGTCTGGATCTACCAGCTTGGATATTGAAGGCTTTTCTTTTCTGTTTTTCATTTCCGTATGTGTTGTTATGTCCTTTCCTGTTTCCTTGGCTTTAATTTGCCTACGGGTTTATTTACACGCTAACAAACAGAGAGAGAGAGAGAGTATGGCAAAGCAGATTGCATTATATAGATAAGAAAACTATATAAGTGACGACAGGAGCCCTAAAGATAGAAATTACAAGGTTCTTTTGGAGGCCATCTTGAGCACATGTACTTTAGCTATACAGGTAAGAGACCGGCCTGGAGATTCAAAGACCATTCGTCTCAGATTTCTATACTTCCATATATGACAAGAAGTACGTTTTGTAACTTACATTATATGAACCCTAATAAGCTGAACGAAATTGTTTCTTCCTACCATGCTCCACTATTACAAAGCCACCATAGTACTTAGCTGCCTCGTCGCTAGTGATAACAGGCTGTTTCTCCAGACCACCATAATTTTGAGCTGCCTCATTCCTGGCAATAACAGGCTCCTTCACCATGGCTCCACGGTATGGGATGGCTATAACAGGCTCCTTCACCATGGTTCCACGGTATGGAGCTACCTCATTACTAGTGATTTCTGGCATCCGCACAGTGGAAATTTGAGCTCCATGGTAAATAAATACTTCCTGATGTCGGTATAGATGATGTTGATGTACCTGAGTTAAGGGGAGTCTTCCAGGCCTTCTAGTAATGTAAGGCCGCCCACCGTGGCTATCCTCGATCAGAGCAGAGGTTTGGATTCCTATCCTTGTGAGGCGATCTTCCTGAGGTGCCATAAGTGCAAATAACACAATATAATTCAAAGAACAATTAACACTGGAATATTGTTTGCCTTGGTACAGAATAAGTCATAGGGGAAGCGTTATATATATGTGCAGAAAGCAGGCAGCTTGTAGCTAGCTTCCTGCTTTATGGAGCCATCACAATCAACAGAAGCTTTCAAAAGATATGGGGTTCGATCTACACTTTAGCTGATTCCATCTCCACAAGCATACCAGTCTATCCAGTCAGACACACTGTTGCTAGTTTGAATGTTGATGCAATACAATCAAGAACAAGTTCCCTATTTCTAAGTGAATTCAACAAAACAGTATTACTAGTTAACAACCATTAAAGATGTGTCCTACTCATTAATGCAAGATAATCAGTGACGTCACTTAATTTAACGATGTGCTAGGTTCTGTAATAATGGACAGTCATTTGATATCTTTCCATTGCAATATTATAGTACAAACAATTAGTTGTGGCTTTCCCTTTTGTTAATAACAGTAGGAAAATGGGTTCTGATCCCACCACAGGGGTTCATGTGTTAAAATTAAGATATAATGTATTATATGCCCCAGATTCTCAGAACTTTCCAAGAGAGATCATTTTGTTGGAGGGGTACAACTCTAGTATTTTCCATGAAAAGTGATATACAACATAGATGACTTTAACGCACTAATACATTTTCACTTTTAAAGAATACGACTCTGAAGATATCATATAAACACACACAAAAAAAGAGAAATTATCGATATAAAGGACTTAATTACTCTTAGTAACTTAAGCGAAGTATGACCTTATAATAATAATAATAATAGTGAAATTATTGTTCTCGTGTGCACATAGAGAGAAATCCTTTGTGGATTTCAATAGTGGCGTGCTATTATTTGGCTCGCTAGCATAATTTGAAAGCGTCTTCTCGATTCATCTAGAAAACTTCGCTAAGTAAGCTGTTCCATTCCATGCTGTCTGCCGGTCACTGAGCTTGCGAGAAAGAAACAACTCTTTCTCTAAAGTAAAGCATATAACGTTCTCGAGAGAAAGCAGCAAGACGCTGAACACGTTATGCACCCCATTATCCAGCCTCTTTGTTGTTGGATGGACATTGATAGAGCTGCTGGTTGTTAGGTTATGATGATATTCTTGTGGGGTTTTATGAAAAGATGATTTGCTTGTATTACAGCAATGCTTAATATAGTGATTACAATGAGAGTTACAATCAGAATAGGAAAGAAGAATTATACACAGAGAAGGAAACAAATGTCCTGAGGTTAAGGAAGCAATTATCCTAAGTATACGGGGAGTTATTGTTAAAGATATGCAGACTTATTCTTTTACTCTTATACGCCCCCGCAAGATGGTGCCTCCATCAGAGACACCAATCTTGGATCGAAGAAGAGTAAACCGTTGGCGAGGGAGAGGCTTGGTGAGAACATTGGCTAGCTGATCTGTAGTAGAAACATGAGAGACCCGAAGTAGACCTTGGCTGACATGATCACGTACAAAGTGGAAGTCAATAGCTATATGTTTCATGCGAGAGTGGAAGACAGGATTGGCACAAAGGTAAGTTGCTCCCACATTGTCACGGTAAACAGTTGGTGGAGTAGGAGGAGAGACATGCAGGTCACGTAAGAGCTGCTGAACCCAAGCTAACTCAGCAGCAACTGCCCGATATTCGGCTTCTGTAGAAGAGCGTGCAACAGAACGCTGCTTGCGAGAAGCCCAAGAGACAACATTACCTCCCAAAAACAAAATGTAGGCAGTGGTGGACGTGCGGTCATCAGGGTTACCTGCCCAATCAGAGTCAGAGAAAGCAGATAATGTAGTGGAGGTGCTGCGGGTGAGGGAGAGGCTATGATGAATGGTGCCCTTGAGGTAGCGTAGCAGACGCTTGACTGCTTGCCAATGAAGCTGAGTAGGTTTATGCATGAACTTAGAGAGCTTATTCACTGTGAAAGCTATGTCTGGACGAGTGAGAGAGAGATACTAGAGAGACCCAACAACACTGTGAAATTCACTAGCATCCATGGAGGCAGAACCGTCAGAGATAGTAAGACTGTTAGTTGTGGAAAATGGTGTGGTTGCCTCCTTTGCACCAGCCATGTTGGTGCGGACAAGTAAATCATATATGTATTTGTGTTGGAATAGGATGAGGCCAGAAGAGGTAGGCAAGACTTCAACCCCAAGGAAGTAATGAAGAGAACCCATATCTTTGACAGAAAACCGAGAAGACAATGCAGTAATAAAGGAAGACAAGAACCTGCCATTGTTGCCAGTGATAAGAAGGTCATCCACATAGACCAAGAAGTAAGCAAGTATTCCACCATGATTGTAGATGAACAGAGATGTGTCAACTTTAGAGTTGACAAAGCTCTGTGAGAGGAGAAACGTGGCCAGCTCATTATATGAAGCTCTGGGAGCTTGTTTAAGGCCATAGATTGCCTTGCGGAGACGACAAACATGGTGTGGCAGTTGATCATCAATGAAGCCCCAGGGTTGAGCCATGTAGACTTCTTCAGAAAGAGAACCTTGAAGAAAGGCATTGTTAACGTCAAGTTATGTAATAGACCAACCATGCTGAAGGCCTAGACAGAGAACAATGCGGATGGTAGTAGGCTTGACAACAGGGCTGAACGTCTCAGTGTAATCGAGATCAGGACGTTGATGGAAGCCTTTAGCTACAAGGCAAGCTTTGTACCTGTCAATGGAGCCGTCTGGTTTTCTTTTAAGCCGAAAGACCCACTTACAGCCAACCAGATTCTAATACGGAGAAGGAGGGACCAGTTCCCAGGTGCCGTTACTGTTTGTTATAGTTTTGGTATGACAACAATAATTATATCAGAAAATGGTATATGTATGTTGAGAATGGAAAATATAAACCTCTTACTTGGGTGATTCATGATATATTTATAGCCCATGAATCTTGTTTTTTTATTTGAGTGTAGGGATTGGAGAGTAATTTTTTCTAATAACATTAATAAGAGATAATTATTCCTGATATGATCATTAATGAGAAATAAATATCCTTTACATACGTATTAATATGGTATTTCATTAGAGAGAATGATAATGTTTTGGGGTATGATGTCTTGGTAACTATTGTCAAACCTGAACTTCGCAGCGATCAATTAAAATTTTTCAATGGAAAAAAAGAAAAGAAAAGATATCTGACATCTTATTTCTTAAAGGAAAATGTATAGTTCAAGGAGTTGCTACCTAATATTATCGTCACTAGGAACCCTAACTGGTTGATAGAGATTTTATGGCACATGATATTTTTTTATGCCTTTCTCTTTTGTTTACATTTTTTATTTACTCTTTTAAACAAGAAGGAAAAAATGCATTGCATAACAGGTTCGCATTTAACAGTAATAGTCTGTAGATTGAACATGTAACATAGAATTGAAAAACAATACGCAAAGAAAAAAAATAAAACAATGTGCAAGGGGACCATAAATAAATCAATGAAGATCCCTAAATATTTTTAGAATTTTCTAATATAAAAAAGGGGTTCGTTTGGCCAGATATCAACACAAAGAGAGAATAAAATACATGGGAAAGGCACAAGAGTGTGTTTTTCCAAACACACCCTCAATAAGCACAGTCTAGGTTGGGCTTGAGGCCCAGGTCTGACCTACTCTTTTTTTTTCTTTTTATGTTGGGCTGGGTCTAGCCCAGCCGTATGGGCTGGGCTATACCCAGCCAGCCCGACCCGGTTACTGGTCTAGACCAGTAACCGGTCCAGGTAGTAGGCATGTGTGAGCTAACTCACGCGTGCACTGCACAATACGAATGTAATTGTAATTACCTTCGCACTGTTTCTGAGAACTTTTGAAAGAGCAAGACAGGGGAGAAAACAATGAAGACTTACCTGAGCGCAGACGAAGATGAAGATGGAGACGGAGGTAATGGTCTTAGCACTGGCTTGAGAATGTCCTTTTCCTCCTCCTTTCTGTCTCTCTTCCCTCTACCTTTTATGTTTTTCATTATGGGTTCTCTCCCCCCCCCCTTCTATAAAGCCAAACCTTGAGAGGGATCCTTATCCTTATTTTCCCAACTTGTATAGAGTGAATTGGCTCCACGTTTGGGTAGGATGAGGACATCCACAGTCCTGCCATTGCTAGACTATTGGTGATGGCTCCTTTCATGTTTTATTGGTACATCTTAGGGTGAAAAAGGAGTAAAAAGTGGGCTAACCTTGGCTGTGTTAATGGGTTTAATAAAGGTCTCCATGATTTTGTTCTTTCCTCTCTCTGTTTTTTTTTTTTTTTTTTTTTTTTTGCAAATGGATCCTCTGTTTCTAGAGAAAAAAGATGAAGAAATAAGACATGTGTAACAACATCGTTTTGGGCTGAGGCAACCATTCTTCAATTTGGTCACTAAAGTTTTGACATTTTGCATTCACGCCCCTAATCTTTAAATTTTAAATTTTAACCCCTTTAAAATTAAATTAAAATCAAATAGATCAAAATTGGGTTATAATAGTTGCCCCCTTTTTACAATACTTCCGGCGCGAAGGCTTTGGAAAATTCATTTTCTTTTGACTTTGTATAGTAAGTTTGTAAAGAAAATACACATGAAAACCCTTCCTCTTCTTTTCTTTTGATTTTTTTTGAAATATTGGTAAAGTTGTTCCAAACAACCTACTCGATGGAGAAAAATTGTGAAGATTTTTCAGAAGTGGTCTAATTATTTCAGGCAACTTGCCCGATTGGTGAAAAATATAGAGTTTTGGTTTTAGAAATACACAAAGATTTTTTAGAAATGATCTCATTGTAATGGGTGACCTACCAGATAGAAAATGAAAATGTGGAAAAATATAAAGATTTTTTGGAATTGTCTCATTGTCATAGGTGACCTGCTTAGGTGAGGATGAAAAGTCTTAAAAGTACGATATGATAGGGCTCAAAATGCACACTGTCCAGGAGATATGAGCTCGAAGACGTGCTCAAAAGGAGGTAGGGTTAAAAAATACACTACCTTAGAGATGAGGGCGCTCGAAAAAAGGTAAGGTTAGAAAATGCACTACTTTAAGGATAAGGGTTCGAAGGCATACTCAAAATGAAATAGTGTTAGTAAACCCACTACCTTAGAGATGAAAAATAAAAAGGTTTAAAAATACAAATTCAAGATATGGGGTAGGCAAAGGTATTTAATGTCATGAGGGTGGCAAGGCAGATAAGAATTGTTTGATGCTTTTACTTCAATATTCTAGCTAATCCATGTGAAAGCATATTTCATTTCATTTTCATTCAAAATATAATCTAAGATGCGGAATTAATAAAGAGTTTATGATATATATATATATATATATATATATATATATATATATATGTGTGTGTGTGTGTGTGTGTGTGTGTGTGTGAGTGAGAGAGAGAGAGAGAGAGAGAGAGGAAGGAATTTATATTGTTAACTATCATTTTCTTTTTGTGGGATGCTTTTTATGTTTTTTAAAAATCCAATTATATGCAATTTTTCTATTATTAGAGGCGAGTCCATTTAAAACCTTTTGAGCTAATAGGATATTTTTTATTTACATTTCTTTAAATTCATTTATAAATGCTGTATTATTATTTTATTTCAATAGTGAAACTATAGGATATTTAGATTTACATTTCTTTTAAATTTATTTATATATCCATTAAAAAGCATATCAAAATCTCTTGTATAAATTCAAAATCTGAAAAACAAAAAAAAGAGAAAAGAATAACACTCATTCTACAATGTTTTTTATAAATATTCATTAATCCCCTATTTGTAGAACCTATTAATCATAAATTACAGTAACAATATACATATAGACATAAATGTCTTTAACTAATTCTTCCATATCCGTTCTCTTTGATAATATCTCCCATTTTAGAAAATTCATTGATTATTTGGATCTACCAGCTTGAATTGTCTAACACCTCAAATTAGGTTTTTTTCAAGTCAAAATCTCTTTAACTAACTTCTCTCATATCCATTACGCTTTGACAGAATCTTCACTATTGAGGATCATCAATTCTACATGCATTTAGAGATTATTACAATTTTTTTATCTTTATTAATTAATTTGATATTTTTTTAAAATCAAAGAACAAGGAAGTTTCACAAAAAAAGCATGTGCATTTCACAAGATTTATTGTGTTTTGCTTGGGAAGAGTACATAACTTTCACATGTTGTTTAATATGGAATTAATGAACATATTCTAATGGAAGAAATGTGTTCTTTAAATCATTGCAATAAAACCCAGCTGGTTTTAATTTAGTAATTGTCAATCTAGTATTTAGCTAGGGCTAGGTTACATGTCAAACTGTATCATAAGTTAACTCGATCAAATCTAATTAATTCAATAAGTCAACTTGTAATTTGATTGATTTGATCAAAATTCAAGCGAGATCTGATTTGATTATTTAATGATTTTGTTTTTCAAAACAATATTATTTCAATTTTTTATTAATTTTTTTTAAATGGTATCATTTTAAAACAATCTAAATTAACTCGTCTGACCATAAATTTTTTGGTCGAGTCATGACCTAATCCGATATTATATGCATGCTTTATATGCATAGACCGATTATTAGGTCCCTGTATTACTAGTGACCATTTGTCATTCCGATCTCATGGTGCCGTTTTAATATGTGGAGGAGGAAGAATTCTGGTCTTTAGCTTTTTCAATCCATGAATTGGATTTTTTTGTTTTCTTCTTCTTTTTCCACAACAAACATGAATGGCCTCCTCAGCACAAGGAATGGCCCTTCAGCATCCTCAGGGCACAATTCTCTATGCAAAAAAGCAAAACTATATGCAGATCACCAAAGTACGTACTCCTTGATATGCTTTGGCTGTGAAGGACTAGCTGGGTTTGCATTCCTGCATTTATGCTTTCTGTGGATGGATGTTGAAGGCCTTTCTTTTCTGTCTTTCAATTCCGTATTTGTATAGGCTAGCTTGAGAGCACCTAAACTAACCACATAAACCCTGAAGTTAATGATAATATAAGCTTTCAGTGGCTCTCAGATTAGTGCGACTTTGCGAGCACATGTACTTTAGCTATACGGGTAAGAGACCTTGAGATTCAAAGACCATTCGTCTCAGATTTATATACTTCCATATATGACAAGAAGTACGTTTTGTAACTTATATTATATGAACCCTAATAAGCTGAACATAATTGTTTCTTCCTACCATGCTCCACTATTACAAAGCCACCATGGTACTTAGCTGCCTCGTCGCTAGTGATAACATGCTGTTTCTCCAGACCACCATAATTTTGAGCTACCCCATTGCTGGCAATAATAGGCTCCTTCACCATGGCTCCACGGTATGGGATGGCTAGAAAAGGCTCCTTCACCCACTACCAGAAATTCACTTAATACCAACGGAATTACCGACAGAATACACTACTAGAAAACCGGTGAAAACCAACGGAATTACCGACGGAAATAATTCCGTCTCAAAGTCTGTCGGTATATACCGACAGCATAGATCCGTCGGCGAAACGTTGGTATATACCAACATTTCGCCAACGGGGTATATAGTTTGTCTGGAAATATGCAACAACGTGGTAATGTCAGACGATTTTACCGATGGAATGACCGAGGGATTCAAACTGAGATATGTATTTTGTTAGTAGATGTACATGTTTTATTGTTATTTCTCAAACAAACTTGTAGTATATGAATGCATAATTTTATACTTGTTATGGTTTGTTTTAGATTTTGTAAAATTGTATTTGTTTGTAAATTGTTGAAACTTTATTGAATTACCGAATTACAAGTGTTATTTTGAAATAATTAATAGCTTGTTTAATGGGTCCGTTTTAATTTTTATCATCAATGGTATTGCTGAGTTGTAATTTCCGTAAATTGATATACATGTATTAATTTGTATGGACGTTGATAATTGATAATGAATATTTAATATTTATGAGAAGTTGTAATTGGTTTGTTGGATAATCTTGAGGCAAACCAATATTTTTTGTAAATTTATTTACCTAACATAGTTAATTAATACATGTTGTCATCAGAATTTTATAGAGGTTCAATAGAAGTCATGGATGATCGTTCATGGATGTATCGAGATTCACTCCAAAGATTACGGAGGATGGATTATTGTAACGGGGTTCAGGGTTTTATTAATTTTGCAACATCTATTCCTAGAAATTTTACTGGAGGCAGTATTAAGTGTCTATGTAGGAAGTGTCAAAATAAAAAGTATTTGCATCTAGATGTTATAACGATGCATCTTCTACATAAAGGGTTTATGGAGAATTACCAGTGTTGGTATGCACACGAAGAAGTATTTGTTTGTAAGAGGAGAATGGGAGAAAGGGTGGTTGGGTCAACTTCTAGTGCTAGCAACGTGCATGAAGCGACAAATGACAACACTAATCCTTACAGGAATATGGTTATGGATGCAATGAGAATGAATCATAGTAATGTGAGTCAATGTCCAATTGTAGAAGAAGAACCTAATGCAGATGCAACTAGGTTTTTTGATTTGTTGAAAGATTCTGACGAACCATTATGGGATGGCTGCACGAACCACAGTAAGTTATCGGTCGTAGCATAAGTATTCACCATTAAGTTAGATCACGGGTTGAGTGAGGCAAGGTATGACAAGATTATTGAATGGACGAGAAGCATTTTACCTGAAGGGAACAGGTTGAAAGAGAACTTCTATGCTGCGAAGTCCATAATTGTAACAACCCTAATTTTACTATTAGTTTATTCATTAATCTTCCCCTTTATAAATGGTAGATGAAGCATAATTTTTTTTTCTCTCTCGCCGAAATTTCTAATGAAATTTCGGCTGAGTCTCCCCTATACCAAGAGATTCCAAGTTATCGACAATGTACCCTGCACACACCTAGAATTACATCTCATCCATAATCACATCCATGTTTAGTAAAATCAACTGCATAATTCATTCCATATTATGTTTAGGACCATAATTATTCCCAAACTCCACCTTACATCACACACAATAAATTAATAATTAAAAGAGCCAATTCAAGCACAAAGATTTCATATATATATATATATATATATATATATATATATATATATATATATATATACATATATATATAACACAACATAGTTTAATATTCTAACACAATTTAGTACACTCTAATATCCCAAGCATAGGTTAATACATTTAATATTTCAAAAACAAAATATTACAAATATAATATTCTATACAGGTTACATGTTTACTGCATAACAAAATTACACCACAAATCCTTAAGTTTCTAACTTATACAAAAAGGGATCAAAGAACTTAAAATCTATTCCTGACGTGATTGGAAGGGACCTGCAAAAAATATAAATTTTTCATATAATTAAAAACAAATGATTAAAATACAAGTAATCTACAGAAGAAAAATTAACAGCATATTTATCTACTAAAATCGTATGAGATTCTCAATACAACCATAAACCCCTTTTAAAGGTTATAAAAAATTTGTTTCTGTTAACTACTTCTCCCCCCTTCAACATCGAAAAGACTATTGCTGACACCAATGACCTCCATTAGTGTCTTTAGTTGCCCGTCCTAGGAACAATTAATCAGTTTCATGAAAATGCCAACACGAACGTAACCGTTTATGTCATTAACTATTTTAAAACTAAAATAGTAAATCACTGTTCCATATTACCTTAGGAGGTTTTCAGGTATGTCGATGTCAAGAATTCTCGACATCATTAGCTTTCACCTTAGAAAGCTAATCAAGTCTATAAATTTTGCCAATATTGATGTCACTTGCCGATATCATTAACTATTCTGAGACCGAATAGTTAATCAAGTGTATAAATTTTGCCGATATCGACGTCACATGTCGATATTATTAACTATTCTGAAACTGAATAGTTAATCAAGTGTATAAATTTTGCCAATATCGACGTCACATGTCGATATTATTAACTATTATGAACCCGAATAGTTAATCAAGGTTTATATTTCTCCTCCCATGTACTAGTAATGCCGATGTTAACCAACTTGGTTAGCATCATTAGCCTCCCATACTGTTGTTACTGTCAAATTCAAGAAACAGTCATTATCAAGATTTGTTGTTTCTGTTCATTTTCTCCAAAAGAACCTATAAACTAAATCTAGTCCTTCGATTCTCTTTTTTTTCCATCATTTTACCTTTTATTTTTCCCTTTTCTTTTCCTCATCAATAAGCACCAAAATTTTATGATTCAATAGTTGGTTAAAATAATTATAAATACCTACTTGCTGTAGACGCTCGACTTGCGTTCCCCTGTGGTTGTTGTACTCCTCCCGCGATTCCTCCTGAAACCACAACCACCCATCATTATTCCATATTAGTCCCATATCACACGCAACAGCAACAATGGAAATAATATTCATTTCTCTTTTACCAATCTTTTCTTTCTCACTTACATTCCTCATTATTATCCTTTAACTTTTCAGCTCATTAGTAGTCCAAGTGGACACCATAAATTCAATTTTGATCATAGTTTATTATTTTTTAAGATCAAGACACACTTTATGAAGGGCAAGAAAACAAATTCTACCCTTAATATGGCTAAATTTCGTTGTTTTATCTACTTGGCTGAATCTGCCAACAAGGGTGGCAACTTGACCTCTCCTCAGATTTTTGTCTGTATCTAGAGTTCCAGGACTCCAAATTAGGAAAGGTCAGTCTCGTTGGAAAGCTAACACTCACGGCTACAACTTTTATGGGGGAACCTCCCTGGATTCTGTATTTTTCAGGTCCAAATTTCCCCAGGAAACAGGGCAACGAACCTGCCTTGTTTTGCTAATGGAGAAAGTATCTCCAATTCATCTTAAATCCCTACTTTCTCATCAGTCACAGCCATGCCTTCCCTTTATTCATGGCATTCCCGTCTCCTTTTATGTCTTCTTAAGGTCACTTGTACCAAATTAATTAATTAAGCACATCATAAGTTTTCATTCCCTCTTTGCAGTATCCCAACAGAGAACGTGCCCAAGGGAACCAAAAGTTCCTTTCCTCTCTTTTATGCACTCATTTCTTCTTCTTTTTTAAGGCACTTAGATTATTTTAATCCCTTTAACCCCACTCATTTCTGCATTTTCCCAACATTTTATGCTAAAGAACCCTAATTCTCAATTCAAGAAAAGCATAAACTTCTAATCAAATTGAAGTTGATTTCATAGAAATTGGAATTTGAACTCCTTACTTGGATAGAAATCTAAACTTTACTTCACAAATTTAGAAGAATCTTAACCTTCTTCTCCTTGTATATAGTCAGCCACTCTTCCCCCTCTTTTCTCCACCAATTCTTCACTTTTTTTCTTGTTAATTCTTCCACCCGATTGTGTTCCTCCACTTAATAATTCCAAGGCTTATTTGAGTTTACTAATTTTAGGTGTTTTCTCCTAGTTTTGATGAAGGAAAAATCTAATATTCTCCCCCCCTCCTCCTTCTTATTATCAGTCGCCATGGATGAGAGAAGGGATGGGTATTTATAGTCCCATCTCTTCTTAATTCCATTTTGGCCCCATCTTTCACCTTTTTTTTCCTTTTTTTTATTTTTTTTATTTTTTATTTTATATTATAACAACATTTTGAATTATTATAAACCTCCCCCTCTTTGTATGCCTTCGCAATGATGAAACCCCTTGGTTTAAGATACTAGAAAATTGACACGTGCCTTAACTTCTGCATATTATACTACCTTGAAAATGCTGAGATGACCGAGTGCATGACATGCGAGCATTCCAGTTACAAATCCAAAACTGGTAGGGGAAAGACTCTAGTGGCATATAAAAAACTTAGATACTTCCCATTCACATCTAGATTGCAGAGGTTATTTATGTCACCAAGGACTGCTGATCACATGACATGGCACCAATCACATGATGCGGTTGATGGAGTGATGGTGCATCCTTCTAACGAAGAAGCGTAGAAACACTTTAACAGTGTGCATCCTTACTTTTCAGATGAATCAAGGAACGTGTGTCTTGGGTTGTGTACAAACGGATTCAACCCATTCGGGTCATTTGCTGCTCCTTATTCTTGTTGGCCGGTCATACTGACAGAGGAATCAGAGTTGATCCGCAGTATGGTCTGGTCGAAATCAACTCAAAAGCTAGACTTCGCAACGTAAATGATATCTTTGTTTTCAAAAAGCAATGTCAACAAGTTTATTACACATACACCGCTTCTTTTAGAAAGGATTGATCAAGAGTGGATTGGTTGTCCGTTTTAAAAATGAAACCCAGGGGTTGTGTTGAGCTTGTTTAGGATGAGAACGAAGACACAAGTGTGCGAGATGAAGTATTTCAAGTTAGTGAGTTGGTTGTACCATATCGAGTTGCTCCTTCGATTGACTTGGAAGAAAATTCAAATTTTCATGTTTTCGATGATAGTCTTGTTGATGTTGATGCAGAGGAGTTGAATGTTGTTTTGAGCTCTAGTGGACCAGCAAATGTCGATGAAGATGATGATATCCATATTGAAGATTGTGATGGAGGTGATGACTATTCAATTGACGACAAAGAAGAAGAAAATTCGGACTAACTATCAAAATGAAGCCTTATGTAAAACATTTTTTTTCATGTAATATCTATTATAGATAATATATTTTGTAACATGAAATATTTATTTTATAAGTTTATGTATTGTTTAAGCATTGTTGTTATTGTTTTATGCGATTGACAGTTTAGCAATCAAAATAATTACTTGAAATGCCACTATCACCGACGTCCATATCGACAGACAAATATCCATCGACATTTCACAGAGAGTTAAAAAATAATTACTTGAAATCTCACTATCATCAACGTCCATACCGACAGATTCCAGTCCATCGGTATGTTGTCGGCGGCGGGTCACTATTACCGACAACAACACCGACGGACTGTGTGAATTTCAAAGAGTGGTGCATTAGATGCATCTCTGACCGTGTTATTTTGCCGACGGAATTACTGACGGACCGCAAAAAATATGGAGGGTAATACAAAACGTTAGTGCGAAATTCAAAAATTACCGACGGATTTTTGAAACTTCACTAACGGAATAAATTAAAATAATATTACTTTTAATTTTCATCGGTGAATCCGTCGGTAATTTTTTTCTATAAATCCCTGCGACCGCCCCTTCAGTTCATTTTTTCATCTTCTCCATTCTTCACCTTTCAGTTTCGATTTTTTCCTCTCATTTCTTCAAGACTTTTACCTGCAATCTCTAACTAATTTTCTTTTGAATCTTCATCAAATTAAAAGTCTTGAAATAAACACATTTTACGTTAAAATTGTGTTTCCTCTATTTCATTTTACGTTGAAGTTTTTTTTTTAGCTATTTTTTTTTGTTATGTTTTTTGTTTTTGTGTATTTTTATAATGTAGATAAAGTCTTGAAATAAACACATTATTAAGGTAAGCATATTTCATTCCTAAAGTCTATAGGTTTTTTTTTAAAATAAAATTATTTAATATATTTTACTGTTGTATTGGCATAATAATTGAATAATTGTTGAATTATAATTGTTAATGTTGAATTTACCTTAGAATAAGTAATTGAATATATTGGAATAATTAGTAATTTTACTATATTATAGCATGATTTGTGTTTAATTATTTGCATTAATTTTAATTGTTAGTCTAGAGTTTTTTTTTGAATTTATTGAATATTTTTTATTGTTTGTATTTATATAATGATTGAATAATTTGTTGAATTGTAATTGTTAATGTTTAATTTACCTTAGAATAAGTAATTGAATATGTTGGAATAATTAGTAATTTTACTATATTATTGCATGATTTGTGTTTAATTATTTTCATTAATTTTAATTGTTATTCTAGAGTTGTTTTTTTTTGAATTTATTGAATATTTTTTATTGTTTGTATTTATATAATGATTGAATAATTTGTTGAATTGTAATTGTTAATGTTGAATTTACCTTAGAATAAGTAATTGAATATGTTGGAATAATTAGTAATTTTACTACATTATTGCATGATTTGTGTTTAATTATTTGCATTAATTTTAATTGTTAGTCTAGAGTTTTTTTTTGAATTTATTGAATATTTTTTATTGTTTGTATTTATATAATGATTGAATAATTTGTTGAATTGTAATTGTTAATGTTTAATTTACCTTAGAATAAATAATTGAATATGTTGGAATAATTAGTAATTTTATTATATTATTGCATGATTTGTGTTTAATTATTTTCATTAATTTTAATTGTTAGTCTAGAGTTTTTTTTGAATTTATTGAATATTTTTTATTGTTTGTATTTATATAATGATTGAATAATTTGTTGAATTGTAATTGTTAATGTTTAATTTACCTTAGAATAAATAATTGAATATGTTGGAATAATTGTAATTTTACTACATTATTGCATGATTTGTGTTTAATTATTTGCATTAATTTTAATTGTTAGTCTAGAGTTTTTTTTTTTGAATTTATTGAATATTTTCTGTTGTTTGTATTTATATAATGATTGAATATGTTGTTAATGTTGAATTTACCTTGTAATTAGTATGAATGTTATATGTATAGATGTTATGTTATATACAATATTAGTATAGATGGAGTCAATCGGTTGTGGCTTTTGTCAATATTTGCAGGTTAGTGGATTTGGGTAGTATCTAGTATAGGGGAGGTGCTGTCGAATTTTTTTTAACATTTGAATTTAATTATATAATTATTCGTATACAATTGTGTAGATGCGTAGAACGAAAACCACAGCTCGTCACTCATGTATGGTCGCAACTAGTTCTTCTAGCAACAAAGATGACGTATCCTTAGGTGCCTCTCATGAAGAGGCACCTACGCCACCTACGCCATCAACCGATGCTCCCTCTTCCAGCGCGGGTTCACAGTGCAGAGGTGGCATGCCTTCGTAGCGAAATCAGTTCACCCGCAAGTATAAGGCACAGTGGAAGGACGATCTTTCAATGTAAGTTTGTTAAGGTTTTAGTTTTTTCTTTTAAATTATAACATAATTTATGAACAACTAATCAATATTTCATTAATTTAATTTATTTAATTTATTTTCAGGTTCATAAACATTGAGGTCGCCCGAGTAATATCATCGACGTTTAAATCATCGATGGAGATTCCATTATTTCAAAGGAATCAGGTATCTAGACATCCTGAATGGATACCTCAAATCGATGCATGGTTTAACAGATTTAAGGTTGGTGTTAATTTCTAATTTCCAGCTTATTTCTAATAATTTATTAATATAATTGTAAATAAATTATTATTTTTATTTATCTAATTATTTATACACAGCACAAATTCGCCTGGGACAGGGCGCATAACAAAGTTGTGAGGAGGGTGTGGGAAAATCACACGACAATTAGGTAACATAAAAAACAATACAAGTTTTTTTTTTAAAACAAATTTATGTTTCAACGTCTAATTTCTCGCTACAAAAGTAGGTTGCGTGATTTTTGGTATGAATCACAAAAAAAAAAGCAAAAAAAACCACAAGAGATAGGGGTCTCCAAGGCTGGAACGACATGGCGGTTTGGAGGGATTTCAAACCGATATACATCCCAGAAGATATATGGTCGCGCTATCTTGAGCATGTGACGTCTGAGCGGTTCACACGACGCTCACAGTCCGGTGCTGGCAACCGGAATCGGCCAATTCATGGCTCGGTGACAATGCACACCGGCGGCTCCGTTCTATTTGTTGTGCATGCAAAACGGATGGTAAGAATAATTTAAATGAAATGTATCGTTAAATTAATTTTTTGTTAATTAATCTTTTTTCATTATAGGCTACATCTCTTGGACATGAGCCGAGCCCGATGGAGCTGTTTGTGGAGACGCACGTGTAGAGTCAAGACCGCTAAAAGAAGGCGCAACAATTCATTGACAACCGTGCTCAACACTTCGTGGTATGTTTGTTCAACCATTTTATTTTGTAAGTTATTATTTTTATTGAATTGAATATGATGATTACTTTTTTTACTTTCAGGAGACCTATAATAGCTGGTTGAGGAAGAGATATGGGGACGATCCTTTGACCCATCCGGAATTCGATCCGCATTTGTAGATGGAGGTTGGATCATCTGGTGGACCCGATAAAAATCGGGTTTACGGGCTCTCCAACACTACGGCCGGGAACTTGCGGGCGGCCTTTAGTGTTTCAACCGTTGGGAGCACCCAATCAGTATCGAGCACCCAATCTAAGGAGCTCATGGCCTTGCAGCTTCACACGGCTCAGCTCACCGAAAAATACGACCACCTATCAGCGAAGTATGCACAACTCAAAGCGGAGTATGCACAACACAAAGCGAAATCATGAATAGTTCGCAAAATGGTCATGAACATGGCATCACAGGGTGGTGATACATGTGCACCTCATCCTTTTTTGTCGTATAACCACCAACCTCCTCCTCCTCCAGCTCCACCTTTATATTAATTTGTAATAAATAGTATTTACTTTTAATAGTTCATTTAATATTTTTTTAAAAACACATTCAGTTTGTAATGAATATTATTTAACTTTAATTTTTTTTTTATGTTTAATAAAAATTTTATTTGCATAATTGGTTGTTATTACCATTAATTTATATAATTTTATGTTATGTATTCTAAATAATTTTTTAAAAACATATTTAAAAATAATCACAGAGGGTTTTACCGACGGAATATATCCGTCGGCATTTGACAGTAGTTGCCACAGTCACCAACGAATTTACAGATGGATATATCTGGTTGATATTTCACACTCACCGACAACGTTACCGACGGACTTAATATGTCGGTATTTGACAGTACATGCCATAATGACCGACGAATGTACAAACGGATATCTTTGGTCGGTATTTCAAACACTCAGCGACAACTTTACCAATAGTATGTATCCATCAGTATGTCACACTATCACCGACGGGATAAATTCGTTGGTATATTTCAAGCGAGAAAAAAAAAATTGGCGCGCAATTTCTATCTGTAAAACCATCGGCAAATGTTTTTTTATATTGTCGACTGATATAGTGTCGAACAGTGGTATTATCGACAAACGAAAATCCGACGAATGTATTTCGTCGGTTAGGACGTCAGTAAATAAATTACCGACGAACTCTTAATCACATACCAACAGAATATTTCCGTCGGTAAAACTGTGAAATCTTGTAGTGACCATGGTTCCACGGTGTGGAGCTACCTCATTACTAGTGATTTCTGGCATCGGCACAGTGGAAATTTGAGGTCCATGGTAAATAAATATTTGCTGATGTTGGTATATATGATGTTGATGTACCTGAGTTAAGGGGAGTCTTCCAGGCCTTCTAGTAATGTAAGGCCGCCCACCATGGCTATCCTCGATCAGAGCAGAGCTTTGGATTCCTAGTGCCATAAGCGAAAATAACACTATATAATTGAAAGAACAATTAACACTGCAAAATTGTTTGCCTTGGTACCAAATAGATAGTATCCATCAACAAATTCAATTCAATCTTATCTCAACTACTAAAGCATTGCTTCAAACTTTAAAAAATGCTGAATTTGATATTCTCCTTGTATATGTGCAATTTATTTACACATAATAAGAAATTGATGCACCTCATATAAATGCTTTTATATTATTATGAATATATTGTATGTATTTATCTGAATAGGAAATTAATGTAGGATTATTCCAATGTTGTAATCCCTACAGTTACTGTCGTGTTCTGCCACATATATATAAATAGAAAGGTTGGATAAGGCACAACCCAAGACATTCTATTATTCTCAACTTGGTATCAAAGCCCTAAAATAATTAAAACACTTTCCTCACAACCTCCCCTACAATGGAACAACTGTCCATTACTTCTTCTTCTTCTACAACACCAGCGGTGCAGACTTCTTCTCCTGCAGTGGCTCCTCTATCTTCCTCTGCTGCATCACCTCTTATTTTCTCCTCTGTCGTGGCTGGTGAACAAACTCTCTTCAACCCCCACAATACTTCC